>NC_142794.1:70701316-71001316 GCF_049724085.1 Artemia sp. Qi Xiang Cuo | reverse complement strand
AGAGAATGTAACTGTGAAAAGGTAAAGCACAACAAGTCACTACTGAAATATTCCAACTCTTGCATTTCACGACAGTAATTCAAAATGAACTTTGAAAAATCATGAGAATGTAGCTGTGACAAGGTGAACCACGACAAGACACTACTGAAATATTCCAATTCTTGCATTTCACGAAAGAAATTCAAAATGAACTTTGAAAAATTAAGAGAATGTAACTGTGACAAGGTAAAGCACAACGGAACACTACTGAAATATTCCAACTCTTGCATTTCAATGAAAGAAATTCAAAATGAACTATGAAAATCATGAGAATGTAGCTGTGACAAGGTAAACCACGACAAGACACTACTGAAATATTCCAACTCTTGCATTTCAAGAAAGAAATTCAAAATGAACTTTGAAAAATAAAAAGAATGTAACTGTGACAAGGTAAAGCACAACAAAACACTACGGAAATATTCCAACTCTTGCATTTCAATGAAAAAAATTCAAAATGAACTATGAAAATCTATATAATGTTACTGTGACAAGGTAAAGCATAATAAAACACTACTGAAATTTTCCAACTCTTGCATTTCACGACAGAAATTTAAATTGAACTTCGAAAAATAAAGAGAATGTAACTGTGAGAAGGTAAAGCACAACAAGTCCCTACTGAAATATTCCAACTCTTGCATTTCACGACAGAAATTCAAAATGAACTTTGAAAAATCATGAGAATGTAGCTGTGACAAGGTAAACCACGACAAGACACTACTGAAATATTCCAATTCTTGCATTTCACGAAAGAAATTCAAAATGAACTTTGAAAAATTAAGATAATGTAACTGTGACAAGGTAAACCACAACAAAACACTACTTAAATATTCCAACTCTTGCATTTAAATTAAATAATTAAAAATTTAAATATGAAAATCAACAGAATGTAACTGTGACAATGTAAAGAGCAACAAAACACTACTGAAGTATTCCAACTCTTGCATTTCACGAAAGAAATTCAAAATGAACTTCGAAAAATCAAGAGAATGTAACTGTGACAAGGTAAAGCACAACAAGTCACTACTGAAATATTCCAACTCTTGCATTTCACGACAGAAATTCAAAATGAAATTTGAAAAATCATGAGAATGTAGCTGTGACAAGGTAAGCCACGAAATGACACTACTGAAATATTCCAATTCTTGCATTTCACGAAAGAAATTCAAAATGAACTTTGAAAAATTAAGAGAATGTAACTGTGACAAGGTAAAGCACAACAAAACACTACTGAAATATTCCAACCCTTGCATTTCAATGAAAGAAATTCAAAATGAACTATGAAAATCAACAGAAAGTAACTGTGACAAGGTAAAGCAAAACAAAACAATACTGAAATATTCCAACTGTTGCATTTTACGACAGAAATTCAAAATGAACTTCGAAAAATCAAGAGAATGTAACTGTGACAAGGTAAACACAACAAGTCACTACTGAAATATTCCAACTCTTGCATTTCAACGAAAGAAATTGAAAATGAACTTTGAAAATTAAGAGAATGTAACTCTGACAAGGTAAAGCACAACAAAACACTACTAAAATATTCCAACTCTTGCATTTCAATGAAAGAAATTCAAAATGAACTATGAAAATCAGCAGAATGTAACTGTGACAAGGTAAAGCACAACAAAACACTAATCAAATATTCCAACTCTTGCATTTCACGACAGAAATTCAAAATGAACTTCGAAAAATCAAAAGAATGTAAATGTGACAAGGTAAAGCACAACAAGTCACTACTGAAATATTCCAACTCTTGCATTTCACGACAGAAATTCAAAACGAACTTTGAAAAATTAAGAGAATGTAACTGTGACAAGGTAAAGCACAACAAAACACTACTGAAATATTCCAACTCTTGCATTTCAATGAAAGAAATTCAAAATGAACTATGAAAATCAACAGAATGTAACTGTGACAAGTTAAAGCACAACAAAACACTACTGAAATATTCCAACTCTTGCATTTCACGACAGAAATTCAAAATGAACTTCGAAAAATCAAGAGAATGTAACTGTGACAAGGTAAAGCACAACAAAACACTACTAAATTTTCTAACTCTTGCATTTCAATGAAAGAAATTCAAAATGAACTATGAAAATCAACAGAATGTAACTGTGACAAGGTAAAGCACAACAAAACACTACTGAAATATTCCAACTCTTGCATTTCAATGAAAGAAATTCAAAATGAACTTTCTGAGTATTTTTAGTTTTCTCTCCAAAATTGACCCCCCCCCTCCCCTGTTCGCAGAAATGGGGGAACGAAGGGCCTCTGAGCCTTGCCCTTGAGGCAGATCCCATTTATTTTCGATTCTGAGCTTTTTTTATTTTCCCTCCAAAATTGACCCCCCCTGCCCTCAGAAATGGGGGGACGAAGGTCCTCTGAGCCTTCCCCTGGAGGCAGAACCCATTTATTCTCGATTCTGAGTATTTTTGATTTTCCCTCCAAAATTGACCCCCCCAGCCCTCAGAAATGGGGGAACGAAGGGCCACTGAGCCTTCCCCTTGAGGCAGATCACGCTTTATTTTCGATTCTGAGCATTTTTGATTTTCCCTCCAAAATTGACCCTCCCCTCCCCTGCCCTCAGAATTGGGGAAACGATGGGCCTCTGAGCCTTGCCCTTGAGGCAGATCCCATTTATTTTTGATTCTGAGCATTTGATTTTCCCTCCAAAATTGACCCCCCTCCCCTGCCCTCAGAAATGGGGGGACAAAGGGCCTCTGAGCCTTCCCCTTGAGGCAGATCCCATTTATTTTCGATTCTGAGTATTTTTTATTTTCCCTCCAAAATTGACCCCCCCCTGCCCTCAGAAATGGAGGAACGAAGGGCCTCTGAGCCTTCCCCTTGAGGCAGATCCCATTTATTTTCGAACCTGAGTATTTTTGATTTTCCCTCCAAAATTGAACCCCCCCTCCCCGGCCCTCAGAAATGGGGGAACGAAGGGCCACTGAGCCTTGCCCTTGATGCAGATCCCATTTATTTTCGTTTCTGCGTATTTTTGATTTTCCCACCAAAATTGACCCCCCCCCCGCCTTCAGAAATGGGGGGCCGAAGGGGCTCTGAGCCTTGCCCTTGAGGCAGATCCCATTTATTTTAGATTGTGGGCATTTTTGGTTTTCCCTCCAAAATTGACCTATCACGTTAAAAAATTATCCAATCACTAATTACCCCTTTTTTGCAAATGTCAATCAATGAATTCCGATTGTAAAAGCATGTTTAATCATGTTACCTAACCCACAGTAGAGCAATTTGATATGCGTAGCCTACTGCCAGGAGCCAGTGGAGGGATCCTTGCTCGTAATTGCTAATCACCTTAACCCTTTTATCCATCGTCAAGTACATTGTCCAAAAATATTTTATTCAGAGATTTCACGTTAAAAAATTATCCAATCACTAATTACCCCTTTTTTGCAAATGTCTATCGCTCTGAATCTCTTTGAAAAGGTGTATATGCCCTGTAGAAATGTTTACCTATATGTCTCGTAGAAGTATAAGGCCATGTGAGGGAGCTCTGAATCTCTTTGAAAAGGTGTAGAGCTTCTATAGAATAACGTTGAAATTGCTATACCTCCGAGCAAATCCAGAAGACGCATACTACTAAAGTGAATCAGGAGATCGGTACTTGCGCAACGTCGATCATTGGTTCAGAATGCAATTCTTTTATGCAAAAGGGAAGGTTATTATAAGTCAAATTTTAAGAAATTCTAATATTTTATCCAGTATTTTGTGTTTTCGTACAAGCTATTCAGGAAAGGCAGGTAGATATTTCTTGGGGGGATTGAGAGCTCCAGAGCCTGAAATCACACTATGGAAAATATTCAAACCCATTGTTAGGAAGGTCCTTCAGAACAATATGGAGAGGGATAGAGGTAAATTCAGTACCTAGTCTTTTTAGCACCACCCCTCTTCGGGTTACATCGATGTTTTAAAGCACTTTTTCCTTTACATCGCCTTTAATAATAATTAACAATTGACGAAAATAATATAAATGCTATTTAATAAAATTATGTATTCTTAAAGTCACCAAGCAAAATCTTTACAAAAAAAAGAGATTCAATCACGTTTTGTTAGAGAGGTTATTATCGATTATTAATTGGAAATCGGCGCCTAGATGTCGCTTGATTCTTTGCATTCTTTTTTTACATTATTAATTTTTATTTACGATTAAAAGAGTATACTAGATCGAGTCTTTTTTACGCATTTTCCACTTTTTTTGAAAAGAATATTGCTAAATCTGGCAGAATTTTGTCTTAAAAGGTTATTACCCCTAAATCACAAAAGTGATAGGTGAACCTTATCACCGATTCGGCCTTGCGTTTGATTTGCTTCCGCATAAAAGACTGAGGAAAACACTGCAAATTTCATACTCTCGCGTCATCGGAAAGCTGAACAATGATAATCAAGTCGTGATCAGCAATTAACAAAAGTTTTTTTTTTAATGTGCTTTTTGCAGGTTTCCAAAATATTTGTTTAGAATGGATTGATAAATATGGGGGAAATTCTTATGAAACATAGGCCGTTGCTTGGCAGGGGCCATAGGTTGGTGAATCCTGGTGTTTTAAGGAGATCTGTATAATTTGGTGTTATACACCATACATATGAACAAAGCAGCCTAAGTTCGTGCTGGTTGCAGTAGAGGGAGGGTATACTAAGAAAGCATTTAAATAGCAAGCAAAGAATAGTTCAAAAAAGAAGCAAAATCGATGTTTTAAAATTTATAGGAATCTGCACCCCTCAATCCAGTTATATTGCTTCAATTTCTCCTAGAAAAGTGATATTTGATGTAATTTTTCATTATTATTATTATTATTATTATTATTTCCATGCTCTTAAACACGCTCCCGAAAGGAATGGAACACCAATTCGTGGTGAGTTTAGAAATAAATAAAAAATACATAAAACTTTTCCGCTTTATGTATAAATCATGGTTGTCGCTCCATTAAACTGCAATGTAAGATTTGTGACCAACAAACCGACTATTAAAGACGAAAATGTACAATAATATCTTGTAAAATTCACGTATGTGTATTGCATTTTAAGATCACTCGTATTGTCGAAAACTACCATTCTTGTCAATTCGCGTTTTCCATGTTAAAATACTCATTGAATGACCGTCATCTTCAATAAACTTTCCGGTCTGTGGAAAAATTTACTAAGTGAGGATTAAAGTATTCCAATTGTGATTTACCAACAGAGGCAGTTGTAGGGGGGCAAAGGGGTTTTTGCCCCGGGCACAGAAATTTTAGGAATGAAAAATTTAGCAAAAATGATCTAACGGTCATAATTATTTGGATTTTTTGAAATTAATTTTTATTAAAATAAAATAGAGGGCAAAGTTAACAACTGAAAATAATTGATAAACTATCCATAAATTAAAAAATAATTAAATATTGATAATTCAGATAATTAAATAACTTAAATTCTAAATTAGAAAATAATTAATTAATAAATTAGAAATAATTTTAATAAGAAATGAAAATTGTTAAAATTTCGATTGCAAATTTTGTGGGAGATAAGGGGAGGGCGCTAATCAAGATTTTTCCCTGGTGCAAGAGATACTAGAACCGCCACTGATTACCAAGAAACAATGCCCTCCCTAGTTCATATTTGATTTTCATAGAAGTATGCATGAATCTGCTGATAAGAAATAGATAATGGCTTATAAAAGACTGTTCAATGTCGGATTATTTTTCTTATTACATTTTATGTAGCAATTGCAATGCTTTTCCTTCTTCATGAAGAAACGAAATAAAATCTAGCTTTCTTATTTTTGTGTATATGAACAATTTGTCATACAATGAAAAATTTCCACAAAACAGAGCATTTTAATGGTTGGTTCGGATGTTTATTATTGTTTGCTCATATTCAGCAAAATGTTGGCTGCGTCAGAGGTTTATTCTTAAATTTTCTTTTCTTGTTAGAAGCCAAATGTAGAAATTGGATAAAATTTCTACTTGCTCAAAGCCGATAGGTTAACCATATTAAATATACCCAAACAACCCTTTAAAACACTATCAGTGGTAAATTTAACTGACCCTTTATTTATAAGCTTAAATTCATTTATAAGAAAAAATAAATTGTACTAAATTGAAATTCCCACTTGGGAATTCCAAATTCAGTTATTAAGACCTTCTTAGGCTGCCAAAAAAAACCGTAAATGATTGCAGTAAGCACTGTTGAACCAACTCCTATGTCCGTATCTTATGAGTAAAACAGGTAAACAGTGGCTTATTTTACTCCTGTAAAGTAACCATCAATATGAATTAGGGCAACTCTGCTCCTCAACTTTGATTTCAGCCTAATAATATTAACCAAGTATCCTTTCACCGAAATTGAGGTCTGCTTCTTAGGTGAGTGTCAGGCGGGGGGGGGGGGGGGCGGGGGGAGCGTGTGTCCACCCATGTTTTAAATAATGCTTTTTTCGTTCTATTTTCGTTCAAAACAGCCTTTTTTTTTGGTATTTTTATCGATTGAAATTGAAAAAATGACTGATTTACCTCCCCTCCCTCATATTTTGAAAAGTAGTGGTTCTCTTTCCATACATGTTAGTGTCAATTTTTCTAATTGTTTTTAGGGCTTGTACCATTAGTACTTAGTCAAAATAATTACTGGAAAAAAATAGTTTTTTTTTAAGGTTTTTGTAAGCTACCTGCCATATTCAAAAGAATTAAACAGCGTGATTTATTAACTTTCGACTTTATGGTATGCTAGTATCAGAAATGACGCTTCCTTTGTATAAATACCATTTTATGGCCTAATTAAGTGAGTGTAGCATTGTTATGACAGGCTTAATATGTTTGGAATGCTCTATTGAACCCATGACATAATCTTTGGTACCCTTTAAGTTTGACGCAAATGACTCACAAACTGGGGAACGGGCATTCACCTTTTTTTAGAATCATCAGAGAAGTTATACTTTTAATCAAATTGTCCTATTATGGTGCTAGGCTAATCCCCCCCCCCCCAAAAAAAAGCTCCCCTTAGAAAATCACCCCCTTCGCAGAACATACCCCCACATGCAAAAATTGGCAGCAAAAGTGAAAGAATGGCAAACAAAAATAATTACGAAAAGAAGAGATTTTTGAATATTCTACCTATATCCCAAAATACATGCAGAATGTATAATGTAGAACATCTATAGGCTATTATTAGTTTTTATATTTCTATTAATTTTAATTCTTTTTTCGTGTTTTGTGGGCTGAGCAATCATATCAGGGCAACAAGAACGTTAAAGAAAATAATTTAAAAATTTTTAACTAGTGGCCACGGTAGAAAAGTTACCTTATGATGGAAGTACACATATATGACATGCTGGGACCAGGGGCGTCGGTTTTTTGTTTTCTTTTGGGGGGATCAGGGCAGTTGCCTCCCCTGTAATTTGAAGAAAAAACATTATATAGCCCATGCCCCTTGACTATCTGAATGGACCCTTCTTGTCCTCCCCCCAATAAAAATGCTGTAGCAACATCGATGGCTGGGACTAAAAAGGACCAGCAATTACTTTCTGCGAACTTGGTCAGGCACCGACCAGAGGTGTCACTTGCAAAAATACTTGGAAATGGAGCAATGGATTTAATCGACTGGCTGGTAACTTTTACCGACTGATTTGGGATTGCTATTAGAATTACGTCAATTTTTTTCTTTATCGACTGATCTTCTTTCATTGATTCTACGTCAATCTATGTGCCCTAATGGATAAGTTGAGCCAGTAAAATAGTGGTGCAAATCGTTCAGTTCTTATTATGTCCAACTCACTGAAAATATTGGAGGAAGAACGTCCCCACTCCCTCCATGCGTGGTGCACTTGTTGACAAATATAGTGCGTGATACCAGTTCAACCCTTTCGATCGAGAACACATTCGCTGAGCCTAGATCAGTTCCCCCGTCTGAAGTACCTTTAAGCGGCAATTCTTTCCTAATTTTATTTGAATAACATGGAATCAAAATCTAAGTCAGCACCAAGCAAATTTAAACTGACAGAGCTCCTTATTCAAATACGCAAGCAATAGCGAAAGTTTTCAAAAATTCCTCAAGCCCTGATCACAAAAACGGTCCACTAGGCGTACATCGGAAGTTTTCCCGTCTGAAGTAGGCTACCTTTATTTCTATGGACTTCTTAGGGACGTATACGCCACTGTCGGTATGAGTTTCTTTTAAATCGATCGGCTGTCTCAGAATTTTTTATCGATAGCCACTTGGTTCTCCATTGGACAAAATCGCGGTTTGATGTCACAAAATGGCAGAAAACACCACTTTCCTGCAGCAAAATTTTTTTGGTCACCTTAAAAGGGTTCTAAACCTTAAGTTCTGACCTTTACATCCCATGATTTTCATGTTTTCAGTCATCTCAGTGGCCTTCTCAACTTCTCAGCAGTTTAAGACCAGTAGTCCAAGATTTTAAGGAAGCTCATGATAACTTTTTTGAATAATACCTTGCATCCTTAACGGATTTCCAAATCATGTATCTTTTACCAGTTTGCTTTTGTGAAGACCAATAAATATTCCTTATATTAGTTTAGCTTTACTGATTCATGGGAATTTGTTTTCAAGTTAGTTAAAAGTACTGCCACCACAATTTAGTGCTTTCACAAAATTGTTAATTAATACTTAGTTTCACACACCACCGAAGCAATAATTGAGTGACTTGCTATTTGGCCAGTTTTTTCTTGTATGATTATTACTTCTATCTCTACTTAGTCTACCACTCTAATATCACAAGAAGCAGAAAAAAATTAGTACAGCCCTAGTAAGCCAAAGCTGTAACCCAAGTAAGATAGCAAACACTTGAAATCCCAAGTATATACCATTAAAAATTGTGTACTTAATAGTAAGAACTTCATATTCTCTTAATTTTCTGTCATAACAACTACAAGGGCTAAAGAAATATATGAAAATTTGTTCTCATAATGCTGTAACACTTTTATTCCATGAAACAACGTGAATCCTCAGGTATATGCTTAAAGCCCAGTGACGGGAACCAAGTCTCAATATCATCGTGGAAAACTAGTTCGTCCTCCTTATAAAACAAGCCCACGAGTTCCTCCTTTAGGTAGCCTAAATGCACTCATTTCCTTCTGATTTAGCTCAACATCCCTCTCAACATTCTCTGAAGTTTCATCTTATCACCCTTAGCTTTTAATTGTATCCCCTTAGGCATGGGGATTAAATCTTTTGAGTAATTTGCAGAATTTTTTTTCAAAATTATGATAATTGTTGAGGAGGGGTATCTAAACAAGGCAAATAGGGATGCAATGGCTGTCCTCTGATTATTTTCGAACATCTCCCTGAAATTCCCTGAAAGTGTCAACTTAATACTTTCAGCCACCTTTGATATATTGCTGATACACCCTTTTGACAACTAATGCATACATTTTTTTTTTAGTTGCGAGTAAATGTAGTCGCACTTACAAGTAGTTGTAGTCACAATCACGAGTAGTCACATTTACTGTCACAAGAAGTAGACGTCGCAAGTAACCTAAGCGGGGGTCACAAGTAGTCACAGCAGCAATCACAAGTTGTCGCAGTTGCAGTCACACTAGTAGTGGCCCTGAATGTTTCAAGTTTATGTTCATTAGATATTGTTGACGTGTTTTTATTCTGTTAGATTTCTCCCTCAATGTTTCCTGAAAGTTCTCTCCTCAATACCCTTAGTCTTTTTGGAGACTGAGGATTGAACGTGCCCTCCTTTCAAAACAGCAAACCTTATACATACACAATGGATAACAATGGATAAAATTCTTTCTTAATACCCTTAGCCTTTTCAGATACACCTAGGATCAAACAGTCCTACCTTTTATAATAATAAATTCTGCTTGTAAAGATGGGCAAATTATATAATTGACATTTCCTATCCTGGGGTCGGCGGGGGCATGGCATACCAGGAGGCATGATTGTTAGAGCTTTAGCTTATTTCGAACAAATATCTTTTCATGGGAGGAATTTAAAAAGGGCAAGGCTTGTTGCCGTCTGACCACTCTTCAACATCCCCCTGAATTTGTCCTGAAAATTTCGACATTGTACCCTCAACCGCTCATTAGATATTGTTGACGTGTTTTTATTCTGTTCGATTTCTCCCTCAATATTTCCTGAAAGTTTTCTCCTCATTAACCCCTTAGTCTTTTTGGAGACTGAGGATTGAACGTGCCCTCTTTTCCAAACAGCAAACCTTATACATACACAATGGATAACTTTAATAGCTTACAAACGTTACCTAGGCTGTGGAGGGTATGTTATCCTTACTACTTCACTTACTTAGGTCCCGACCATCCTCGTGGGGGGTTTTGTGGCTACTCCTCTTGCTAGCTCATGCATAAGGGCTCGGTACATTGCTCTGTCCGGTGCGATACGTGATAAGTGGGCTATCTTGACGTTGTCGAAGTGGAAGTTCTCCATCCATCATCTTCGTGGCCTGCCTCGTCGACGAAGGCCATGGAGGGATCCTTTGAGGGCAATTTTCGGGAGGCGGATTGGCTCCATCCGCTTGACGTAGCCGAACCAGCGCAGTTGTTGTTTCTTCATTTTACTCAGAATGGTTTCGGTGGACTGGAGCCTCGGACGAACTTCCACATTTGTGATTCGGTCATTGAGTTTGATTTTAGCAATACGACGGAGGCATCTCATCTCAAAAGACCCCCTTGGTCCGCGCCTCCTACTCAATGGAGGTACCCAACATATATGTAGGACGTTCGCCTATCCGCCACTTGGGGACACGCTAGTCACCTGGGGGAGGCCTCTGCCGAGAATATGACTCAGCAGTGACTCACCATTGAGACATCCCCTCAACGTGCTCTGGAACTTTCCACTTAATACCCTCAGCCATTCTTAACATATAGCAGATATCCCTATTTGACAAACAGGACGTACATTGTATCTTTTGATTTGGTCCAACATACCCCGAAGTTTCACCCTAATTCCTTTAGCCTTTTTCGGATATACCCAGAATCAAACATTCCCCCTTTTCTTAATGACAAATACTGCATACAAACACCGGGCAAACTGAATAATTTACAATCCTTGAGCAGGGGGCTTTTTCAAAATTTTGATAAATGTTTAGGGCATGGGTATCTAAAAAGGGGAAGGGAGCTGATCAGCAACCAGCCCCCCTCCATTTGATTTTTTAGTGGTTACCCTCTGATTATTAAAAGAGTTTATCCCTTAAAATACTTTAAAGTTATCAAATTAACACCCTCTTCCGTCCCTTTGATATATTTGATGTGTCCTTTTGACAACCAGCATGCAAATAGTGTGTTTCGATATTGTTCGAAATACCTCTAAAATTCCCTTAAAGTTTCACCATAATACCCGAAGCCTATTTTGTGATCCAGGATCAAAGATGTACCCTTTCCGCAAACAAAAGAAATTATAAGCAAAACAATCGGTATCTTCCATAACTTAGATATTAGTACACTAAAGGGTAGTTTATAAAGGAGCCCATAATTAGATCTCTAATTAGATCTCGAGCCCATAATTAGACCTCTAATTAGGTCCATGTGTCAGGCCCAGCCTTTCCATTCCAAAAATGTCAAACAAATTGTGCTTTTTAGTGTACTATTTGGTACTTTATGACGGCCTTCCCGAGTCTAATATATATAAAAAATATAAGATTTAAGAATTAGCTTTGGGGCTTAAGTTTTCCAGTATAAGGATTCAACAATGGTAATTTTAAGGGTGTATTTTTTTATTTACTAAGATGTCATTTTCAAATCACATGCAACTGAATGACGCAATGCACGGGGCTGTTGGAACAATGCGTAGTTCAACTGCAAGATTTAGTTCTCTACGATGGGCGCGGGAATTAATGGAAGGGGAAGGAGGATATACAATTTAATATTAACGGTAAAGCTGTCAAAAAATCCGAGCCTATTAGACTCACCATCAACCACCTAAAAGCTTGTCTACAGTACACTACTGTCGTCTGCAGCAACTAATTGCTGACAGCCTTATTAAAAACTGAGTCCAATGATGTTTATTTGAGTCACGTGCATAGTTTATTTAGGTATTTTGTAAGGTTTGGAATTTAACTGAATCATGTGTTTTCTAAATAGTAACTTTTCTTCGTATTCACTTGAAGAAAAATGTCCCATTGACGACTTAGGGAAGGAATGGGCTATCTTTACTTTATAACTGCTTGGTACATTCCCCCCCCCCCCGTCCATAAGATGGAAGAGCGCATGCACTTTTGGTCCCAGGACTGGGACAGCTGGGCTACTACACATTCTGTAAATTGTTAATTCAGAATAAGTGCGTCGGTAGGCTCAGCAGTGTAAGATGGCCACCAACTTTTGATTCCTTAACAGCTCCATAAACACTAGATTTGTCTAAGACTCAACTTTGATGTGTTTTATAACGTTACTAAAAATATAATTTCTATAAATTTTATTTCGTTGTAACAGGTTAATAAAACAACAAAGGATAGAGCGTTTTACTTTCTTTCTTTGGCTCAGAATCAACTTTAAAAAAGCAATGAAAAGTAGAAGAAGAAGGATAAGGTATTGAAAAAAGAATTGATTTTCATCTACGTCTTCTTATAGTAACATAATAATAGAAGGTCAAGACAATCTTAACAGTGGAAGCAGCTCAAGTTTGACCAAATTAATTAACAAACATGATCCAATTAATGGTCCAGCCTCGGCTTAGGTTCATTTTTGTGATGGCCCCTTTCAACACGAAAGACTTGATTTTTGCTTAGACTAACGGGAGAAAATTTGGAACACAATCATCAGAATTTTCAGACATCTTTAGAACACATTTAGGCTTAGGCCTTTCACAAGTATTCCAATACAACTTTCCCCAAAGGTGATTTCAGAGGAAGGTTGAGGCAGTATTCACCCCGGGTGCACAAATTTTAGGGGCGAAAATCTGAAATAAATAATCTAACATTTATAATCATTTTGTATTGAAACTTTATCGTTATTAAAATAAAGTAGAGGACGTATTAAAATAAATTAGAGGACGTATTAAAATAAAGTAGAGGACGTATTAAAATAAATTAGAGGACGTATTAAAATAAAGTAGAGGACGCATTAAAATAAAGTAGAGGACGTATTTGGCAGTATGTTACTTGCTTATTGTATTACTCAATTCTTACTGTAAATACAAGCAAGTTGAAGAGGCCGGAACTGCCACTGCTTCTCCCCTGAAGAATAGCCCATACCCGTTAACTATCTGGATGTGGAACCCTTCTTGACCCCTCCCAATAAAAATGCTGGAGCTACGCCCCTGCAGGTTTTTGCTGATTTTCCCTTGCCAATGTTTAACCCACTACACGGATTCCCTTGGTATTCATTGCAAAAGCGTTTACTGGCATCCTGTTGAGACATTTTGTGTCCTTTAACGCCTATCATTACCAATATGGCAAAAGCTGCATAAGCCCTATGGACCATGTGAGGGTATTTTTCTGCATTTCGCTTGTTTTAGTCATTCTTTAAAAGAATTATGTGTATTGTGTATTATTTGTTGGTCGAAATAAAACTATTGAATTGATTTGAATAATCGGGAAGCCTATGCTGCCTGATAAATGCATGAACTTAGTTTTAAAGAATCCCTTTCATAATTTTTATCATTACCGCCACGTCATTGATCTCGTCATAGTTACACTTATGAACTAGCCAAAAGGACAGTTTGGACACTAGTGTCCTAACCCAACATGGGACATGTGTTATCAAAAAATTCAAAAGCTGTAAAAAGACTTTTTTTCTAAATTGACCCTCTTCTAAAAGGGAAGTGTCCGTTATAGGTCCTTTATCCATGAATCAAAACATATGACTTGAGGTCAATAAGAAAACAAATTTCTATAGTTGGATCTCATATTGCTTTTCCAGTATCCATGAAATATTAATGATATCTTCAAACAGTTTGCGATAACCAACTGTAAAAAGCGACTCAGCCCAATAGTGATCGAAACTCTAAAAAATGCATTCTCATACCAAGTGATGCATCGAAAAAATTGACTTTTTATGCTGACACCAATTTACACAAAATGTGCCTTACTTTTAAAAAAGGATGAGAACTAAAAAGCCAAACGATCTTAGTGAAAATTACACCGTCAGATTCAGCATATCAGAGAACCGTACTTTAAAGGTTTTAAGCTCCTACCTACAAAAGTGCGGAATTTTGTATTTTTTGCTAGAAAAAAAATCACGGTAATAAGTACATAAATTATTCCGTAGATGAGGGAGCTGCCTTCTCCTCAATCTCTCGTTCATTACGCTAAAGATTTTTTAGTCCTTTAAAAAATGTCTTATTCTTATTCAATGTGTCTTGGGTTTCAGAAGTTTTTCTTAATTTAGTTTGTCAAAAAGTCAAAATTTTGCGTAAAGAGTTAGTAATTGAGGAGGGGCAGCCCCATTATGTGCGGTATAATTTTTTTTCGTTTAAAATTTTAATGTACATCTTTCTTTTAAGTTGAAAAAACTTGTTGTTTTTTATTGTTGTTTTTTTATTCAAATAGATAAGCATTAGAATTATCATCATACCGCTTTTCCTGTCCCCAGAAACTCACAAACGAGAAAATTAAGTGTCCAATGTTTATTATTTTTACTACCCATAAATGAATAAATTACAATATCAAAAACATGAGTATCCATACCATCTACCGGAATCTCAGTTGTCGTCAAAATCTGGCTTTTTCATGAATTAAGCTAATTCAGAATTTCTTTTCTTCATCAGAATTTACCAGAATTTTCTTAATCAGAAATTACCAAGTAATTTTAACTCACGCCTCCACTTAAAGGTTATACTTTACTTAGAAATGATAAAAATGCCCGTCAAAATGTTAGTTTGTCAGTTCGATGTGATTACTTGGAGGACAAATTGCATAGGCAAGAGTTCATAGAAAAATATTTTTCTAACACTGTAAATCAAACAGATATTTAAAGCTTAGTGTTGAGGCTTAAAAGACCAGAGAAATATAGGAAGATTGAGTTCCAGGCACTAAAATTCAGTCTCGTTCTGTTAGATTCCCTGAAAAAGAATATTACGCATCTCTACCCTAAAGTGGTTGGGTTGTATTTAGCTCCAAATGGTTTAACTAGAATGTAAGATTTTACTTCCCATCATGCTTGGTTCGAATCTAAAACCCAATTCGATCATTGTGCGGATGAAAAGACTTCCCCTCCCCTTCCCCATGAGTCAGACTGCAGGGAACGACTTTTTGATTTTGTCCTTGTTTTTTGCATGCTACCAAAATCCTTTTATCGAGAGAAACTGGTAAGGCTCTAACATTTATTTTGTTGTTATGGAAAGTGTGAACCTCTGGCCAGATTGATGAATATAATATTACATTTTAAAAAGCTTGCAAATATTTCTTGCCTGAGGCCAAAAAGGATGATTTTGGCTTGTCTTTCAGTCAAAACTTACCGTGTGTGAGCTGAAGCACAGTTTAGTTCTATGCCAGATATCAGAGAGGATTATGCGAAGTTGTTTGACCAGGCTTCTGTTTTTTTTAGCAACATTTCTGCTTTAAAATGGAGAGCTCCATTTGGGTGGTCAATTAGGGTAGGCAGCAGTTTCAAATTGAAACAAGATTTGATTCTAAAAGTCCTTAAAATGCCAGGGACATCAAAATCTTTTTTGTCCCTGGATCCATCTTAAGATGGATATATATATATATATATATATATATATATATATATATATATATATATATATATATATATATATATATATATATGTATATATATTCATTGCTTTAAGATTGTGAATTTTGTAGGACAGATCACATTTTCGTCATTGTTGCTAAGTTGAACAATGAAAATATATACAACAAATTTCATTCGCTATATTTTACAACAAATTTCGTCCGTGAAAACCGAAAAATTAACAGTATATTGAATTCCAATGACAACCCGATCTTTAAAGGAAAGCTACATCTTCTTAAGCTGGGTGGTGCTACATGTTTTTAGCTTATTTTTTGCTAGTCTCACCCACTTGTCTGTGTCAACATTTGACACCCACTAGAAGAATAAGCTTCTTAACTGCTTGTGGAGGTGCTTTACTTAACAAATCGATTTCTGGGTGTTTCTTATTTTTAAAACACACTTGGTTGTGCAAGTTTACAAGTGACCAATTCAAAAACAGACTTCCTTCCACTGTCTTTGGTATTTTTGAATTTACAATGTTTTGTAACTGCAGTGACCAAATATTTTCTGATTGCAGTAAATTCTAAATTAGTGTCATTTTTTTCTGTCAAAAAGTCGTTAATGAAATTTCAATATATTGAATTGTTTGGAGAAAATCATTGCTCTGATGGACCCTGGGAAAACCGTATTACATCACAAATAGAAAGCAAGTAATTATCCCATCACCAGCTTCTTTACAGAAAGACAGTTTCTGTAGAAACTGTATCTTTCGTGCCTTGTGTGTACTGAAATTTGCAACTCTTTTCAACCCATTTGAGTTGAGAAGCAAATTTTGCCCTTGTCCTCCCCTTCCCTGTTAAATAAAGATCAAAGCTGGTTTTAAGCTGAAGCAGCACATCTTAAAGGAACGTGTTATATTTTTCTTTTAAAGATGTTTTTTCCTTGGGATAGACAGTTTAAAAGATTTATAGGGTTATATTTTTTTTAATACGCAATTGACGGCAAAAAAATAAAACCGAAGTATTGCTTCCCAACACTTTATCCGGCGCGAACGGCCAAAGGTTACTGCGACCCTTCGCACATTCTAAGAAACATAAGCCTTGATTCAGTTTACTTTTGAGCATCGCCTATATATATTTGTGAAACTTCTGAATGATTGATGTAAATCAATATTTTATAATAAAAAAAAAAAGCAGTCGGAATGTGGGATTGTCATATTTATGTATTTTCCAAGACTTTTTCGTAGTAGTATAGAAGAGATCCCGATTTTTCGACCTAAGACCCCAAAGAAATAAACTTATGGTCTGCATGAGTCTGCCCTAAATAGGAGCGACTAAAAAAACAAATATTGGTGAATTAAAAAAAAGCTACGGAGTTTGTAAGCTTATTTCTTTATCTAAAGACTTATTTAGCCAAGTCTCTTTTTTCTTATTTTTAGGGGAAAGATGTTAGTTTTTTAGTGATATGAAACAAGGACAGTGAAAAATTGCTCATACCAAAGCGAAGGAAGGAAAATAAAGAGAGGAAAATGGAGAAGATTGTATCAGGAGCGCCTTTTAATATATAATGAAATTGCATGGTCAATGCTCGACATCCAATTTTTTGGATCCGTTGCGCTGAGTCAAACAAATATTTTCAGCTCTTTTGCTTATTTCCTTCACTGTAACTGAAAAGTTACAATTATATATTATACATATTAGATACTTTTTCTTTAACAAAGACTTCTTTCTTTCTTTGGTAGAATGTGTCAGTTATGTGAATGCAGCACAAAATAAAAAGAGAATAAGGAACGGACTACACTACAGTCAAGGAAATAAATAAAAAAAGTGAATCAAGAACTCCTTTTAATCATTTTGGAGATAGTTAGAACTGAACTATAAAAGCTGGATGTTTTTTTTTTATCCAATGCACCGAGTCAAACATACTTTTCCTTTACTTATAGTATAGTCGATCTAAATTAATTTTATGGGTTACCTCCAACAAACTGCAAAATTTTTATTTTTTTATTATTCAAACCGGGATAAAATTTTGTTTAAAAAACATATATGACATACAAAAAATCGGCCAAAATTGATCGTGCTGAAATTGACGTTTTTTCGTCTTTTCTTCTAAGATAAAGACATAAAAAAAAGTAACTTGTGCTTTTAAAAAGTCGGTGGTAGGGAAATCTTGTTCGTAGATCACGAGAGTGGACTTGTCTCAGGTCTTTGAAAACCCCTGAGGTCCTTACCCCCCCCCCCCATACACACACGTGCGATATAAAGTGTGCATTAATATACGTTGGATATTTGGTGAAAAATTCTACAAAAATTATTAAGAGTGCCATCTAACCTTAATGTCTCAACTAAGAATTCCTAGTTTGGTTGATTGATCCTTTCAAAAGTTAAACTGCAAAAACTGTATTAGGAAGGTCAATTTTGTTTTTCTAGCATTTTGGACATTGGTGTGTTAAGCGACAATGTATTAAAATCTTCTTCATTCAGCTTTGGAAGAAGGTAAGATTTCAAACTTAGATGTACTTTGGCCTACGTCGTGGCATCACAAGCAACCTAGGCCAGGTTGGAGTCGAACGATTCAGTCAAGACCGAGACGGAATGGAACAAGACCATCCCGGTAAATGCAATATTTTCTTTTTTTCTATGATCGATCTACCTTCAAGCAAAGAGAATTGTATCCTTTCTATACTGGAATTCATTGCGCATCTGACTGAACGGTATGGATTTACTTCAGTCGTAACCTTTGACCAGCCGTTGTGATGGAAGCCCATCAAGATTATTTCTGCAAAAGGACCTGGAAGAAACGTTACAAAAGTAGGGATTAGACTAGGAGGATTGCACACTCTCATGCGTTTAGTCGGTGCCATTGGATCTTTGATGGATGGATCTGGACAAATACAAATCTTTGAATTGATGTACGCTTCCGATACAGCTCCTCATCTTCTAATTGGTAAGGCTATTTCTCAAGTACTATGAGCCAATACTATTGTATAAGCAGCACTTAATTCGATTCTCACAAAGGAATTTATAGACGAGGATTCA
Organism: Artemia sp. Qi Xiang Cuo; assembly: GCF_049724085.1. Taxonomy (NCBI): domain Eukaryota; kingdom Metazoa; phylum Arthropoda; class Branchiopoda; order Anostraca; family Artemiidae; genus Artemia; species Artemia sp. Qi Xiang Cuo. The sequence continues at coordinate 70,982,661 of NC_142794.1, read as the reverse complement.
GATGCAGAACTTGAGTTGAATACAGAACTCTTGCATTAACACGATTGAGCTTAGTAAAATCAAAGATCTATACGTGAATGGAAAGGATGGACGAGTTTCTCTTGATCACATCTCCCAGAAAACCTTGAAAACCATCCCTTGAAAACCATCCAAGCTAAAGCTGATGCTGACTTGCTTATTGTCCTTACAGCGGTTGGATCTTCGAACACTTGGGATACTGTAGCTATCGGTGACGATTCCCACTTGTTGATGTTGTTACTGTATCATTGTAGTCCTGAGCACAAGGTCTACCTGTACATGAAGCCTAAGGCATCGAAGCCATTATTAAGAAGATCGGGACTGAAACCTCCGAACTTCTTCCTTATGCTCACGCGATTCTTGGCTGCGACACAACTTCCCGTCTACATGGACTTGCCAAAATGATTGCGCTTAAACCGCTGAGAGACAAAGAACAGTTTAGGGAAAATACTTCAACGTTTTCTAGAATTGATGCTTCGAAAGAAGAGATAAAGCAGTGGGAGAGGCTGCACTTTCTATATTGTACGGTGGAAAATCTACTGATAATCTTGACATTTATCGACACCGAGTCTTTGACACCGGTAAATCGACGTGGACGAGACTTTCTTCTCTGCATTGACAGTCCATTTTTTTCTGTATGGATTCAACTTTGCGTAATGTTGTTCTCGGGCCTATATCGAGATTTTATTTATGGGCTTGAGGAGGCGAGGGGCTGAACATGAACATGAACATGAACAGGGGCTGAACATGAACGTTCAAAACAAAAACAAAGTGCATATTCGTGTTCTACCTGCAGAGAAAACTGGTCCATTTCACCTTATCCAATTTTGGTCGATTTTTTGTGTGTTATAGATAATTTTTTTCCAGTTCGAATGGTACCAAATCAAAAGTTTTGGCTAAACCTTTGATTGACTGTACTACTAATGCATCAATTGGTTCTTGAGCAGTTTCCTTTTTTATAAATTAAATTTGTTAGCCAAAATTTTTTCGTTTCTGTGACAAACATAAACAAGGAGGGCAAGAAAATTATTACAATCAAGAGGGAGAAAGCTTACCATACTTTTTAACATAGTCGAAACTACACAAAAAGAGTTCAACATAAAATTTGCTCTCCTCTCCTATTCTGATCCAAACAAACTATATTCCTACATTTTGCAAACTTGGAAAATTATTAATATAACATCCCTAAAGAACTTAAATGGAAATAATATAATCAAGTTACAAACAACAGTTTTAGCATTAAGATCTTATAGAAAACTACAGACGAGCCACCAATTCGAGGAGAGGAGGGGGCAACTGCCCTTTAATGTTCGAATAAAACACCCCTGGCCATGTTAGAAACGGCCAAAGTATTAAACAAAATACTTAATCCAACATAAATTTACTTTCATTATTAGAGATATTCTGAAAATGACCGAAGACTGAAAATGAACGAGACTTTATCGAATGTATTAAATATTTGTACTAATCATTCTATTCGTAAATATACCTTTCACAAGGGATTTTCTCTCGGATGGCAGCCTATGAGGGCTTTATAGCCAAGAAAATGACTCAATTTTGCTCTGGGTTAGATTCTGGTGGGCTTGAGCGACGCTGTGCTGTTATTAAAGGGTCAGTTTTGCTCCAAATTTGTTCTAACTTGCCCACTTTTTAGAAAGAACATTTGAATATTTTAATATTCAAGTTCTTTTAAGCTTAGTAGAGCAAAGCCACGTTTTCAAGACGGAATACTACCTCCAAAGTGTCCGTAAAAACTCCATAGATTGGTGGAGGGGGTCATCATAAGGGTAAGATATTTTAAAGCAGACTAACTACCGAAAATAATTTCCTAAATTTATTTAAACAACCACGTGGTGTGCAACACAAAGCGAAAGTATTTTTACTGATTAAACAAAACAGTGAAATTTTCAAGAGATAAAACCAAGAAAAACTTTGTTGTCGTTACAAAAATTTAAATGCCTATTTTTCAAGGCCGTATCCAGGGGGGGGGGGGGGTTTACCGGTTTTTAACCCCCCCCCCCCCCGAAATTTTTGACCGACTCGAAAATAAGTCGAAAATTAGTAAAACCTAGGTAAAAATCAGTAAAATTAGTCGAAAACTGAGTCAAAAATTAGTAACCCCCCCCAAAGTAAAAAATTAGTAAACCCCCCCCCCCTGAACAAAAATCCTGGATACGGCCCTGCTATTTTTACATACTTTTTCCTATTTCAAAGGATGAAAACCTCACACTTTCCCAGCAAGGCCATATCCAGGGGTGTTAGGGAGTTTGAATCCCCTCCCCCGACATTTTAGTCTGATTTATAAAAACATAACAAAAGGAATATAAAAAAATTTTTGATGTGTTTTTAAAGTTTTATTTTGTAAAACTCCTCCCAAAAAATCCTCTTGCAAACCCCCCTTCCCCCCTGAAAAAAATCCTGGACATGGCCCTGCCTCCTACGCAGTATATTTCAACCCCTCAGCATATTCCACTGTTCTACATACATTACCTTTCTAGCTTTCATAACACACTCCAGGCTCTTACACTCGAATTTTTCGGAAGGGGCATCATTGTGAAAAATACAAAACGTACTCATTATACAAAAAAATAACAGTAAATTATAGATACCTTAGAAAAATTGATATTTGATAGAGGAGAGATGGCAGCCTTGCACGAAGTTCCTCAACAGTACATGTCTAATGCTCCAACAGAAAATACATCATTGAAAAAAAAAGTTTCCCTACTTTTTATTCTGGGAAGATCTCTTGCGATGAGAATTAGCCCCTCCTCCTCTGGGTGACCAAGATTTCACTAAAATCGCAAAATTTGTCACTCCTGAGAAAATGAGAACTTTTTTCCAACCACTACTCCCTCTAGAAAAATATTTACTGGTGTTTACTTTGCCTACTCCCGACCTAGTAAACTTCACGCGGGTATTCCTGGCTCTTACCTGAACCAACAGTGAAAATTCTTTAAGAAACATGGGAGACGATCAGCTCCAACCGATGTCACTCGCACAATTTAAGACTAAAGCCAAGGAAATTTGGAGAATGTAAATTATAAACTAGTTAGACTTTTGAGCTTTCAACTTTTGGTAGGCTTAACCATATTAATTTACATTTTAATTTATGACGTTTATAATTAGTTAATGATGTTACATAATTACCATATGACTGCATAAGTGGTTATTTTAAGTAAATATTCCCCCCTTGAATAGGTGATAGTTTCAATCTTTTCCGTTCAGGGTCAATGATTTGTATCATTGAACTCTTGTTTGCATGCTAAAATAGTCATAAATATAAATGTTCTCGTGAATTATGTCTACTATAGTAATGATGCTGCAAGAATGGGTGAAGGTATGGAGGTCAAGGTTTCCTACCTGCGTTGTTGGAAGAACTATAGGCTAGGCCTTTATTTTTCCTCCAGCCTAAGCAACTTTATCCAGGTCAGCTAAGTTTTCCAGCTCACCGTTTGAATTACTAGAAAAGTATATTTCAAGGATAACTATTTAATTTGTCAGGAAAGAAACTAAAATGCTTGTTTCGCCTCGATTTTTTGGTTAAACTTGTAAAAAAAAAGTAAGTGAGGAGCGATATTGAAGTGTAAAATAAACAGGAACTATTCTTTATATGAGAGTAGCTGCTCTCTTTTGAACCCTTCGCTCTTTACTTTAAACTTTTAGTGTTTGTCTCTGTTCTTTAAGTACAGACTACTGCTCCAACAAAAGGGCCACAGACAGGGCTGTTTTCGGGGGGGGGGGGTAAAAAATTAAAAAACACATAAAAATTTGTTTATATTCATTTTCGTTACGTCATGACGAGTTGAACAAAAATTTTTGGGGGGGGGGTCAAACCCCTCCCCCCTGTATACAAACTTGGTCATTGTTGACTTTTTTTGAGAAGGTTGTTAGGAAGACAAAGTTTTTTTTTCATTTAAGTTTAGTTCTTCCACTTTGTAGATGCTTCCATGTACATATGTGGAAAAAAAACATGTACCTATGTAAAAACCTTGTTCTAAGGCTTTTGTAGAATAGCTGCCTTTTTTGGATATGGTAAAGCATTTATAAATAAGGTATTCGAGGAATATCATGGCTAGTCGAAACTCATTTTTATTAGAAAATGTTACATTGCAGCGAAGAGGACAGAAACAAGTGAATGACAATCTGAAGTCCATAGTTGATTTGTAGATACAAAAACATTATTAGAGGATCAAAATTTTTCCACGTGCCATTTAGCGTTAGATTTTGGATTATAGTTGCTTCTCAATAGTCTCAGAAAATAACTAGGCGCTTCAAGTTTCCGACGGCGTACCGCCACCGACCGTGTCAGCGGCGGTGCACTGAAGCCTCTTCGGCGGCGGTGCACCGAGTGTTTTACGGTGGCGCACCACCGGTTTTTGGCGCAACTTTGGGGACTAGTCTATAGAGATAAATCGAACGCCATTCATGCCGAAGGAACTAAAACGAAAATATAAATCACTTCTTATGCCGAAAAAGTTCTAAAATCGACAAGACCTAGACGTGAATACCCCCCCCCCCCTCCCCGATAAAAAAGATGAAGAAAAAATACATCGGTAGTGATAATTTTTATCTTTGAAACAATTTTCATCTTTGAAACTATACAATTTTTTTAAAGTTAAGTCACCTGTATTTTCCAAAATTTTCGGTAGTTTATTTGTGCGTCTATCTACAGGCGAAACAGAAATGCAGCACAAAGGTAAGCAGTATTTAATAAACTGTATTCACAAAACAATATACAAATAAAACTAACCCAGTTTGCACTTTAACCATCAACACTTGGCCTATATCTTTATGTTAATTAAAAAAAACTAGAGAAAAACCAGATATGAACCAAAATTCTGATCAAATTAGGACTGCCAATGGATGATCAATGGAGACATTAAGACTGCCAAACTTTAAAGAAAAATAACTGCCGAAACACTGGGCCTAGTTTTTTTATTTCTTGCATTTAAGAACTTCTTGTTCTTAATACATTCTTGCTTACTTGCACCAATTTAATAATCAAACGAAGTTTCAGAAAAAAATAAAAGCATTAGCAAACATAAGTTTACTAGAAAAAATTCAATTCAATGTAACGTATTTTTATTTTTAGGCCACATTTTCCTTTGATATAACAACAATATAGGATAAAACATCAAAGGAATTTATTCATGATACCAAAAAGTTTACTTGGGGGATAGGGGAAGGGGGACTACATTCTATTACAAGTTGTTCAAGTTTTGCATGAGTTTGTACTGTGTTACCCTAAACTCGTTCAGAATGTTGAGTCCTTGTCTCACGGTCAAAGGACACTCTCCTTCTCTGCCTTACCCTCTGTAAAAATTTGTTCAATAAAAATTAGCAAGCATCAAAACAATAATACAACTGTTAACTATCATTTTATGACTTAAATATATTCCTCTTATAACCACCTCACTTTCATCATGAGAAGAATACAGAAAAGAAAGTAATGACCTGACATTCATTGATGCAAGTGACCTTATCTTACATAATGTCGCCTAGCTGCAATCTTAGTGTCTTCACATATTCTATCAATTTCCAGCCTACAAACTAGTTTGGAGGCCGTATAGGATGACAAAATTGAAGGGAAGCAAAAGTGGACTCAGACTGTTTTCAATATTTTAAAGGAGTTGCATGTCAATTTTTTTTAATTACCTTTTTACTATTTCGAAAATATTAAAAGGCCTGCCCAAAACCAAGAGCCCTAGCTCATTGTAACTTAACCTGAAAATAGTGAATCAAAATAATTCAATTTAAAGTAATGAAATATATTGAAAAGACTAGAAAAGCAATTTTCCAATGAAAATGCCCTTAAAAATATTGTCAAAATTCGGAGGGGGTAGGGGAGAGGGTAGAAAATACTAGTTTAGCCAAGTTAAGAACGTTTACATACTGGGATTTTGTAGTTTAATCATTTGTTTTAATTCTCTAAATAATTACTTGGTGAAAAAGTTGAAAAGAATAATTTTCAAACCTCTACAAAATTGCGAGTTAAGCCCTTTTGGTTTTGTGCAAGTCAAATGTGAATTATGAGAAAATAGCAATTAAATGCATTGCTCATAATATCTTGGCAATAGTAGAAATAACAATTGATTTATAGCCATTTACCCATCAGTATTCGTAAATAAACAGTTGATAAGTCAGACTCTTAAATTCTCTATTAATAATTCTAGTATTTTATTTTGGAGATTTTTCATTTCAAAGAAATGCAAGGGAGGGAGGTTTTTTGCCTGTGATGGAAAAGTGCCTAATGTAGTTTATACATTAGAGTTGGAGGTTATGACATCATGCACAAGTTCTGAAATTACATTCTTCATACAAATTTACAAAAAATTATTCAAATATATAGAATTTATAGCACCATCAAATAGATTACATCTTTATGTACATTAATATCCATCTCACTTATTACAATCACAGCTATCAATAGACGCGAGATCAGGAGCAAGACGAGGAGCAATCTTCTAGATTTTCTTTGTTTGCAATTAAACATATTCATTAGTTCCTGGTCTTGTCAGTGGCTCCATTGTCTGTAAAAAGTGCAATAATTACAATAGTTCAAAACTAACTATAAAATTCAAACCTGCTTGCTTTTTCAATCTGTTAGTAGATTAGACATTTAAAAAAACGATATAAATACATTTATTATATAGCCAAGTTTCTTTTCGTTTGGCTGTGAGTTTTGGATTTCGAAAATTTAATATAACACCAGAATTATTGAAAATGTGGATAATTAGATTACATCTAATTTTTATTTTAGATCATTATAGCTTTTTATCAATTAAACGTGTTCATTGGTTTGCTTACGATTGTATTGTCAAAATAATAGAATGTCAGAATGATTAAATAAAGTGAAAACTCCTTATACGATTAAATGCTCGATTTTCGAATATTCTATTATGTTAACTTTAATAGTGTCATCAGTGAGCAATTCGATCTTACAAACTAAACACGTACTTACTGGCTCTTCGAGGTTATAAATGTTTCATTAGGGTTGATTTAAAATATTCAACATCAACTAATCTACCTTACTTAGCTTTAACAGATTTTGTACTACATTTTGAATCACCCCACTTAAAGCAGGTCTTATTTGCCGATGAAACAAAACAACGAGCGTGTGCAGTTCTTGAAGGCTCTTTAAAACTGGGTATCTATAAAAATTTTCGTTATCTTTTTCCTAGACACACCGAGCATAGTGAAACACACTTAGAATGAAATATTACATTTCTAAATTGAAAATCCAGTGGATGTTATTTAAAGTTTTTGATTATTTTATCTAATCACGGCTAAATTACTTTAGGAAACGAATCAAGAAAAAAAAACCAGACAAACGTCCTCGAGAGTCATTGCTAGCGCACATGGTATCAAATCGACATTTCAGCTGCTGGGTCTTTGGCAGGGATAAGACTGTCATCCAAAGTTGCTGTAGTGGGGATGGATCCTTGGGCCCCATGCTGCCAAGTGCTGCCATCAACCTCCTGTGATACCACATAGTCAGTAAAAGGATCATGTTGTATACGAATAATATTCATATTCTTCTTTCATAGGGGTCATTTTACTCAGTTAATTCAGCATCCAAATGGCTTAGACCTGTTATTGCCCGTCTACGGCTGTTTTGTGTTGATTTTGGTAGTTTTTAGCAATTTTAGTGCATATTGCAATGGTAGTGTTAATAAAGGAAGCAGTTTTATCCCTTCTTATACCTTTATTCGTCTGTTATTTCTTCCTTTTTCGCCCTCTTCTCTCTTTTACTTCAATTCTCAGAGTTTTTTCACTATTTACATGCTTAATAATAATAATGGTTACTTGAAAAATTACCTTTTGAATTTTTGAATCTATGCCCGGTTTCTTTTTTTTTCTTTTTGTGGTCTACCTCACCTCGTTTTCAAAATTGTTATTATTTTGTTTATGCCTCCATCTACTGATGAAAGAGAAATACATTAAAAACATATTTAATAAACTATATATTCGCAAAACCCTAAGCCAGTTCTCGCTTTTATCACCAATATAGAAAAGGAAAATTCCGGTGTAATCGCCAAAAAAATATCGACCCAATTCTGTTTTTTTTATTTCTGGCATTCAACACCTTCTTATCTTGATTCCTTCCTTTTTACATACAACGCTCAAATAATAAAATGAAATTTCATAAAAAAAAGATAAGAGCATCTAAAAACTTAAATTGACTGAAAAAAGTAAAATTTAAACTTACTAAAACATTCTTCTTTTTAAACTTCGCACCATTTTCATTGACTGTATCGTCAACAAGAAAGGAGCAAAAACTTACGGTCTATAAATTTTACGGGGGTAAACAAAATTTAATCAGGGGGGGGGGGATATTGAAAAAGGATTACGTAAGAAATTATCTGGATTGCTATATTGTTTGATCGATTCGTGAAAAAAAAAAACAATTCATCTACGTGCTTCAGTTTTTTCTCATCTTGTCAGACACGGACTCTTTTTTTTATCCATTAATTTTAAGGCCCAGTTGATAATGTCTGTTTTTACATTTTGTATAAAACGCATAGCAAACGCAACCCACATAGACTTTTGATCAAAATTTTTAGACAACTATTTGATTTAGCATAGCTGAAAGGTCCAATAAACTATGGCTTTGGGAATGATAGGACTCTATATAGTCTCTGGTGAAAAAGTTGCTAATTACACACTTTGTCAAAGCATTTGATATTGGGAAATGTACGGTTTTTTCTAGGGGATAGATATCCCAAGGGGTGGGGGAATTTTCATGCATGATTTAAAAAACGGTCAGAAACTAAATGAAAATAAAGAACTTTTTTCAACTCCATATATGAGGGTGGCTGCCCCTTCCTCAATCCATGCTTTTCACGCTAAAGTTTGGCTTTTTGTCACAATCCTTTAGAAAAGAGTGCTCAAACACAAGGGCCGTTGAACTTGAATGAGAAGCATTAAGAACTTTAAGAGTTTTACATAAATTCAATTCACATATAAAGATTGAAAAAAAGACAAAATATGGAGAAGGCTTACATCTTCGGGCACAGAACCAGCGTAAGGTCTTCCATTTCGCATACTTCCATTTTTCTGCAAGACTATCCTATCTTCAGTTGTTTTTCTATAAACAGGGTTATCAAAATTCATTCCAGAACCTCCTTTTCTTAAGATGAATTTATAAATAGCAAAGCCAGCAACAACCAAAACAGCTAAGAGAGCCATCAAACCCAGAATAAGCGGTAACGATGAGTTTTCACTTTCGATTTCTTCAGTAGATGATGTTGCATTCTCCATACCAAGCTGCTGCTTTTGAATTTCTTCTGAAATGAGAGTTTTTTTGTTTTCATTCTACAAACTTTGACCTTTAACATTCCATTTCTATACGTTATTCTTATTTCTCTTTGGAAAAAAAAAATGTTTCATGATACACTGAGTATAGATATAAACGTATATATATTAAAACTAATTACTGTCCATTACAGATGGTATTTAGGAGAGGAAGGGGCAAATATTATATGCGGCATAAATATTGTTGTACACACAGAATCTGCCCTTAGAATCTGGAAGGTATTGTATGAAATCTACTACTTCCACATTCCCCCTGATCCTGCAAATTTCTCTGACACCTTCACTAAAATTCAGACCTGTACATACCTATAAAAACAACTATATCATTTTTTACATGAATTATAGTCAATTGTAGGTGGGAAAACACACTAATAAAGCACTGCAGACACTACACACGAAAGAGAAAGAAAGAAAGAAAGAAAGAGAGAGAGAGAGAGAGAGAGAGAGGGAGAGAGAGAACATCTAACCGTTGTGAAATTTTCTGGTCATGAATAAGTTCACTGAGCATAAAAAGGTGTGTTAATGGCTCCTAACTGATATGACCCAAAATCAATAGACTTAGCACGACTTTTCTGAAAATGATTAGGTATAATTATCGTTACACATATATTTTTCTGACCTATTTTTGTCGTAATGTACAGTTTGTAATGATATCCTGGCAGAAACAGAAGAAGAATGAAAACACGATTTTTTTTTTCTCTCAGATTGAAAGCTAACTATACATCAAAACTAAACTGGTCTGTGGAACTCGGCATAAATAGAAATTCAATCAGCACAAGATAAAGAAATCTGAGATAAGAGATGGCTGAATCATCAAACAGCTGCTTTATTATTTTGCGTTTTTGTGGGGGGGGGGTGGACTCTAGACAATACTAACCAATGGAAAACCAACCAGCGCAAGTTCTCCGCATTTTGAGATGGTTTTCAAACTGAGGGTTTTTCCAATTAATGAAAATTTTCCGCAAACTTAGAGTTAGTTTTTTCAAAGGATTTTCGGAGTATTTTGGGCATATTAGGCAAAGAGCATATCAACAACAGTACAACATATTTGAAATGTTCTCTTTCCTAGAAATAAGGAACAATCAATCTACCTTTTGAAAACTGGGTTCATCATTTCAATGAATGGAAATGAGATTTTCATTCACAAAAGAAAATTAAAAAAAGCAAAGAAATTTATAAATTAGAGCGTAAAAAACATTTTTTTGTAAAATTTTTACTCTTAAATAGCTCGAAGCTCAAAGAGGAGGGGCCCTTTGGGAGGGTCAAAATCTTTAAGGAATTTATTGAGATTCGATCTTAGCGCACTCTGATGACATGTCGATACCATCTGGTCTCTTTCCAATGATACAGATATTGAGTTGCCCTGTATCACACTTTTATCGATCGACGATACAATGTGAATGATTCCTGTACATCTAAAACCTTGTTTTTAATGTTCGCAAGTCAAATACTTAACATTTCTAGAAGTTAAACTGTTTTTCGCATTTTTACTTCACATAGACTATTATTAATTTTCAAATTTCAGCAAACCAACTCTTTCATATTTCAAGAAATCTACACAGTTTTACAGATTTACATTTTTAATTCTTGATCTTTCAACATTTCAATAACTTGAGTTTAATATAATAATAACAAGAATAATAACAAGAGTTTAATGTTTCTTCATAATTTCAGAATTCTAATGCAGTTAATGTCTCCATTTTAACAACTTAAGGACTTCATCTTTCAAAAAGTTCACTTTTTTCCCATTTGCGCTGTCCTAACACTTTTAAGTTCCACAATATGACAACTCTTAGCCTCAATATTTCAACATTCATCATCTCTTTTAATTTCAAATTCTAAGACTTCTAATGCTCGCATTTCGACCAGTCAATGGCTTCATGTTTGTTCTTTTTTACAGAGATTTGTTGAATTTGTCAGCCATTTTCGACAACTTCCGAGTATTTAATTACTTCCTAAATCTATCAATATGTGCACCTCTAATGACAGTGCAGTAATACAGCAGCAAAATTACCCCCTCTTGCATAAATAGAACAACTTAAACGGGGGATTGGGCACAGTAAAATATAAAACACACTATTATTGGAAGACTTAATAGAGCAGCGTTAAGAAGTTTATCATGGCTGCAGTAATTTAGATCTGAATCTTAAGTTACCCGTGGCTGTGGTAACTTAAGAAATATCTGTGTTATGTTCTTACATAACTTTTCAGTTCCACTTTTGAACTAAGATAATCAGTTTTTGGAATATCGACACCCAGTTCGAAGACTCACGGTCACCGAGAGGATTTTTTGACCCGTATAAGTATTCTTAAAGTAGTTTCAAGAAATAAAGACACTGAATTCCAAAGAAAAAAATGCTGTGAGTTATATTTACGTGGGTTGAAAAACTAAGATTTCTCAAGTCCAAAGACAGAAATGACGACAAATATGGGGTTCGAACTAGAGGTCCACTACAGCCTATAACCTACTATACAGTCATAATTACAGAAGACAAAACCAGAAAAAGCTCATAGGTGCTGCAGGTTGTACTGGTTTGATTTTAACCCAACAACCGGAAAAAATTGCAGGTGTTTTGAGTGTTGTATTACGCGTCAAAGTACAGAAAATCTATCTTAGTACATTTTAGTATGGACTGGGTCCAATTGGCTTAAGAAAAGAATTAGTGCTCGATAGTTTAAAATTTTTTTGTTTAGAAATAATGTCCATTTTAGCGACCATCGGTAAAGTTTTTATTATTCTTTTTATACGGTTCTTGGCGTTTATATGGTTTTTATACGTTTTTTTATACGTTTATACGGTTTTAATCTCAGATCCACCCATACACCGAGTTAGAATTATATTTGTTACTTATATTTTTACTTAGGGAAGGATCTAAACTTACTTTAAAAACAGGAAAGTTGTCCTTTTTCAACATTTTTAATCTGAAAACCCGAAATACACCGAATTTCAAAGATTGAATTCGGTAGATGGATAGAATTTGATATAGGCCTATTAAAACTGTAGGAAAGCAGAAAAATAGCATAGCGAAACAAGCAAAGGGAAAATAAACCTTAAGTGTATGAGCTTGTCTAGCAAGACCGTATCCAGGGGGGGGGGGGTGTTCAACTGCTTCCCCTGAAATGTTTGTCTGATTCGTAAAAACATAAAAAAAGGAATATAAGCTAAATTTTGATGCGTTTTTAAAGTTTTGCAACCTCTTAATGAGAGATTTGGCAAGGTGTTAATGGGTTTTTTCTACAAGTGTGTCCACAACCCTCCCACCGATGAGCATACTCTTCTTGTGCCGTGGTTTGGCAAAATAAGCTTGGTTTTTATACGGTTCCTCTTCTTTCAGTTTAAGGATTCATCAATTTTGGCTCTTACTTAAAAATAAGCTTATTAAATGCATAAATACGGGTAATAATAGCTGAAGTAGCAGAAAAACAAAATAAAGCATGTTTTTTTTCATTTGGTTCCCTGTTTTAACTAATTTATATGTAGAAATCTTAAGTGTTTTTGAAAATTCGACGGAAATTATTTGTGCCAAATTCAAAGCTTTTTTTTCGGAGAAGAAAGTGCAATACTGCAAGTACAATCTTCTGAGTAGGTGCCTGGTTTGCCTTCCTGCTCAACAGTTGCCACATTTATTCTTCTGTGATCTTGCATTTCATACAAATATACTTCACTTTTTTTTTGGACCAAAGTTTTTTTTTTAATTAATTGCAGAAAAAAAGGACCGAGAAATGAAGATTTATCAGTTTATTACTTTCCTTTGTTGTAAATATATATCAATGTTATACTAATAAAAAAGGCATAAAAGATACAAGTGGCTATGAAATGGGGTTATTCCAACTACTCACCTTCATCTATGCACGTTAAGTTGTCATGTTGTAGAGCTGAGCCACTGGGGCAAACACAAACGGTGCTAGGTAAGTTATTCTTTATGGGCTGAGGCACACAAAAATGGGAACATCTGCCGTTCAAAGGCTGACATAAATTTGGACCAATTGGCTGACGATATTGGTGATAAACATGTATAGCCATGGGATTTTGAAGAGTCTAAAATAAGATAAATAAAAAAAAACAAAATACAGGGACGGTGTAATAATTACGTCAAACTAGTTATCACAAAAGACGATATTAACATTATATATTAAGCTAACTTATATGTTAAGCTAATACATACTAAATTAACGGAACACCAACACAAAAGAAGAAAGCCCCCCCCCAAAAAAAATTAAGAAAACTTGGACGAACTAAAAAAAGGGAGAACGCGCAACAGCTTCTCCTTCCCTACAATCGAATCTCCTGGAAATAAAAAAACTGGTCTGATGCCAGGATGGTCAATTTCAATGCATCCAAAACTAATAAGCTACTCATCACCCAATCAAATGTCTCGCATCAACGTCGCAACTTTGTCTTCAAGAGCAAAGCTTTGAATTAAGTGGACAAACTTCGTTTCTTGGGAATTCATATCTCTTCAAGCTTCTCGTAGGGTGCACATCTCGAAATGCTTCGGTTCAATTGCGCGGAAAAAATCGGGGTGATTCTTCGTTCTAAGGATATGTTATCATACAGCAAGCTTACACCTATTTATAAGTCATGTAACAGGCCTTTGCCGAAAATGGCTGTATGTTTTTCACGCAGGGGCTCCTAAAACTCAACTGGCACCGCTCCAGACGACAAGGGTTGAAGCGGAGCTGTAGCACCAATCAGGTAACTTCGCAACCTCTTAATGAGAGATTTGGCAAGGTGTTAATGGTTTTTTTCTACATGTGTGTCCACAACCCTCCCACCGATGAGCATACTCTTCTTGTGCCGTGGTTTGGCATAATAAGGCGGCAAAATGAGGTCGGGTTACCTACACGAAAAGCCATCCCTGATTCTTCCGTCCGAATAGTTAGCATTCTATAAACCCGTATCGAAAGATTAATCTTTCAAAAAACTAAAATAAATATATTTTCCCAATAGCCTCTGAGGAAAAATCGTGAGGGGTTTAACCACAAGACATTAAAGATACAGTGGCAAAGACGTTTTTGAGAAACTGGACCTTTCTAGTCTCTCATTCAGAGAAGAGTCATTGAGTGGGAACTAAAGAAGTAAGATCACGTCTCAGGCTCTACTTGTCTCAACGAATTTGGATTGGGGACCCAATTCAGTTATGAAAATAACAAGGGAAAAACTGAAAATACTGACATTTTTACGAATACATAAAGTGTTCATCCTTCCATGTGAATTTGGATGAACCCATCTACCTCTGAAAAGATATAAGTTTAACTGTGAGTTCAAAGATGGATCTTCGTCTTTTGTTGCATGTTCGTGCTCTTAGTCATCTACCAGTCTTCCCAAAATCAAAGATATCCCTTCATAGATACAGATAGATACATAGGGGTGAATCTTATAAATGGTAAATCTAGTAATTTCAGTTGTTATGCGTCCGTATTCTAGGCCATCTTTCATTTCCTCCACAAACAAAAACATAATATTGATCGAATTTTGCTGTTTTTATTTTGTTTGGTGCTTTATATGTATATAACACACACACACACACACATAAATATATATATACATATATATATATATATATATATATATATATATATATATATATATATATATATATATATATATATATATATATATATATGTATATGTATATATATATATATATATATATATATATATATATATATATATATATATATATATATATATATATATATATATATATATATATATATATATATTATTGGGATGTAAAGTACGGGGTCACCACTTATTGGTGCAAAAATGGCGCAAAAAGGGTGTTATGCCACTTTTTGGACCTTTAACTTTTGCCTCGGCTTGTCTTTTGTCATTAAGAAAGACATGTCTCCGAACCTCCAAAATATATATATATATATATATATATATATATATATATATATATATATATATATATATATATATATATATATATATATATATATATATATATATATATATATATATATATATATATATATATATTAGTACCGGGAGCAAGGCGGCTTCGCCGTCGGGCCCCGACACTCGGCACGCGGCAGGCTTCTATATATAGATTCTCACTGTCGCTTGTCTTCTAAACGCAGACAATTTGAAAACTTTTTTGATGTCATGACGTCCAAATGGACCTTAAATTGGAAGTGGTGCCCTTGTAAAATTACTTTTTTTTATTGGACCTTTAACTTTTGCCTTGGCTTGTCTTTTGTCATTATGATAGAAATGTCACCGAACCTTTGTTTCTTATAATTGTTCAGGTGGTGGGACAAAAACTTTGTCCCACCACCCCTAACGTAGTCTAAAGTAGTGTAATTTACTTAATCAACGCAAGATTGCTTTAATTAAACTTGCTCCTACCGCAAGGTTATCGGATCAACCCCTTTTGTCCCCCCCCCCCTAAAAAAATCATGGATCCACCCCTGGGCATGGTAGGCATTGATGACCTTATCAATGTAGAAATCCGAAACCCAATCATCATCGCTATCATTTTCCATTTGTTTGGTTTGTTTTACCTCGGCTTATCTTTCGTCATTATGAAATACATATCGCCAAACCTTTGTTTTTTCAACTGCGGTATGGTAGGCATTCATGACATTATCCATGTCAAAATCCTGAACCCAATCACCCTCGGTATCATCTTTAATTATGATACGTTTAAATTATTAATGCCCTGGTGGATTTTGATTGACTTGCACACATGTTTGGTATTGCATGTCTTCTAACCACGCGTTTCTTTGCTCTTCATTTTCATTTTCGACTTGCTCACATGCTCGGTGTCACATGTCTTCTAACCGGGTGTCTGCTCATTTTCATTTTTGACAAGCCACCACTGTTCTTCTAGCTGCGTGTGTATTTGCTCTTCGTTTTCATGTTTGACTCACTCACTTGCTCGGTGTCGTATGTCTTCTCACCGCGTATGTCTTTGCTGTTCATTTTTATTTTCAACACGCTCTAGTTGCCGTTTTCGCACATCTTCTAACCGCGCGTGTCTTTGCTGTTCATTTTGATTTTCGACACGTTTTTGGATTTTGATTACTTCAGATACTTTAGCAATGGCCTTTTCTTTAGCTGCCCGTATTGATGTTGTCGAAACTGATGGTCCAGGTTGTCGATTTTTACAATAAGTAATGCTTCACTTTTTTACACGTGTTTTAAGAAAAAAAAAACATGAAAAAAATATTTCTTTGTTTTTTTTTTTCCAAAACGCAATAAGGACAATTTGTCAAAACAGGACGAAGGCAGTTGAAAGGGGCCAGAGAGAGGGAAGTTTTTTAATTCGAATTAGTGAGACATTGCAATACAGTGCTCAAAGTTTACTTAAAGAAAATGAATTTACAGAATAATAATAAAAAAAGCCACGGTGGAAATCATACATCTTTTGTGAAATATTTGGTTACTAATTTTTCCTTTTAGAATCCTACAACTTCGGACATTAACTTCAAATTTATAATATTCCAATAAAAAAACCAAAACCAACAATATATAAGAACAACGCATTTAATCAAACATCCCTTGTTCCGAAATGGGTCATTTGCGATATACGAAACCCTTGCTCATGAGGCTACATGGGTTTTATTGCCTTCGAAGTCAAATTATTATGAATTTTCCGACCGTTCTGACTGAATTAGGATCCAATGCCACAGGGGGGGGGGCTGGAGTAATACCTGGGAGACAAATGAAATTAAAAGGGCTATCACCTACCCTCGATCGTTTCTTTTTAATTTAAAAAGGGCATTAGGTCTCAAAATATGTGGTCAAATGAGCCTACTCCCTCTTCAACTTTCTGAACAGATATTTTGTATAATAAAGCCCGAATAAAAAATAAAAAGCGAGAACACATTGCTGTGTACCAAGTGTAATCTATCACTTTGACTATGATTCGGATTCAGACATTAGATCGAATCGAGCAATTTTCTTGTACAAGTGGAAGGTGTTACTAATCGCCTTCAAACACTTTCTGCTTCAATCACGTATATAATAAAAAAAAACCTCATGAAACTTCAAAATAAAATAAACAACCTCAAGAAAACCAAAGTTCAATAACACCACCCCCCCCCCCCAAAAAAAAAAACAACAACAGACAAATCAATGCAGCATAAAATAACAACTTAAGTCGTTGGAGAAATCAAGGACAACGACTTGACTGCCCCCAGTGGAGAAATAAAACATAACGTAGATCATAATTTCCCGTTCATTACTTTTTAATTAAAGCTAGCAAACCGTTATTGCGACCTTTAGAGCCAGAATCGTACACACAAACAATAAAGAAAACGATATTTTCAGCTTGAGGACCTTTTTCCAGTTTCAATTAATTTTAGATCATCAAAATGAGATTAAAAGGCTGAATTTGTTTTGTTCAAGAGAGCAGTGATAATTTATGGATAATATACCTATTTTTCCTTTTCTCTTCCTAATAGCTTCTAGAAGTTAGATTCCCTTACAAGAGTCTTAATTAGAAAGACGTTTAAAATTCTAAGACTTTCTTAATTAAAGATAAATATATAGCATGGATACTTAAGAAGAATCCGAAAGTATGTGGCCGACTTACATGAAAAAAAACTGAATCATTCATCATCAAAATGAGTCTAAGCTCGAATATTTCCAGTCTTTTTTCTCTTGTATATAACTCCCAGACAATTAAAGAAAGGCGGAGCATTGAAAAGGACAAAACAACCAATTTTATTAATAAAACAATGACAACCGACATGTAAGTGCTTCCTATGCAAAAACGTCAAATCACTTATAAATCAATAGCTGGGATACTTCACAAGGAATATATCAACTAACTTATTCGTCATTTTCTCTTACAAGTAACTCCTAGAGATTAAAATCTCAAAGAAAATCCTTAATTAAGTCTTAGATAAAATACATATAAAATTGTTTCCCTCTGTCATAATTAGGCATAGATATTTAAAGAAGATTAAGAATTGAAAAATATGTGACTGACTAAGCTAAAGACCTCAAGCAGTGAGAAAGAAATATTTTTATAATTAGTCCACATAATAAAAACTTCTACGTTCTTAAGATTTTCTAAGCTTTTGTCGGTTTTCAACATAAAGGTACTACCAGAATATTGCTTGTCAGTTGACTATAACCTGAACCTACAGATACTATAAGAGATGCAATAGATACTAACAGGCACAGGCATCAAAGATACTAAACATACTTAAGGTGATAATACTAAATACTAAAGATACGGAAACTAGACCAGACACTACAGAAAAAACAAGTAGATAAATAGCCATCAGGTATCTAACAAGAATGGAGGTAATCAACAGTGGTTTGAAGAAGCATAAAAAAAGAAAAGAAAATAGGGAGGCTTGCCTGTTTCAAAGGCCTTCGGCTTTGCTGGTGTTATGGAAGAGAGTAAACGCAAGGAGCTCACCAAAACACTACTGTCTCTAGTGCATAAAAATAAAGAAAAAATTATGGTTTTCAAGCGGTGAATCTCAGCAGCAGTTCAATTAGAAACAGGGGGCTACTCCTTGAGACAGATTTTTGAAAAATGAAGCTTAGACTATGTAGAGTGAAGCCAAAAGGGACCTTTGAAATATTGTTGATGTGTGGTTTCTTAGCCATATCAACACAATTAATTTATTCTGACTCAGTGAAGTTTTGGGCACATGGAAATAAAACTGTGTGATGAAAATTTGAAGAATAATAGTACAAGGGCTTGAAAAGTTAAGAGGAAAGCTTTATGCTCACATTGGTCCGTATAATACAAAGGTTTCGTATTATTTTAAGAGATTCATAGGACAACCTGAAGCAAACCTGCACGACAACAATTCAGTTAAAAGGAGGTTGTTAGTCTTTGCCCTGAATGTAAACACATCAACCTGAATATAACAACATCAAAGACAATCTCAATTTACTTGTGTTTATCATGTGATTGTGTTTACTTGAGGTTGTGTTTATCATTGCCGGCACAGAAACAAAAATCAAGCTTAGTTCTACATGGAGGGAAACAAAATAGAATTTTTTAAATACAATTAATTCCTGCTGTTTCTCGACCATATTGACACTATCGAAAAAAATTGATTAAGACTTTGTGATTCCTTGGTCACAGTGAAACAAAAGTTAGATGATCGAAATTTCAGAAACAGTATTAGAAGAACCCGAGAAGCTAAGAACAAAAAACTAATTGTGTTTTCAGTAGCCGTAAAACAAACATTTGTCCTTCTTTTTTTTTAATTCATAGGATATATTAATTTAGCCAAGGGGAAATAGTTAATCGTTGCTCACTATATTAACACTCATCACACTGAATATCACAATATCGAACTACTTCAATGTATTATGATTTTGTGAAGCATTGCCCATAGATACAAAAACATCATAGCTAACACGTGGCTAACTTATTAGTCAGAAACAGTGCGATATTCTAGCTGTACTACACATTTGCGTTGGCAACTGCCTGCGTGGAATCTCACCAGGATTGGGCTTCTAGAGTTTCCTGGTCACATGATAACATATCAAAAGATATTAAAATATTTGTGAAGAGAGGTCAAAATTTAGTAAGTAAAAAATTGTGGAACATGTCTTTCCAAAAAGTAATGTTAAGTTTCAACCTGATATGTGCGGTATTTCTCACCAATATAAATGTCATACCAGGATGAGGCATTGTAATAACCGTGATTTCAAAAAAGACCGCCAAAAGATCAGGTCGTAATAAAGCAAGGAATTATGGTTAAATAAAGTACAAAAGTTTTTTATATCACGAAAAAAAAAACAACGTGGGTATTGGACACTTCTAAGGTGAAATGTACCCTCCTCCCTAAGAAGAACTAAAAAACAAAATACAAGGATAAAAAGAATGTTTCAAACTGCAATTATTTCAAATTAAGTTACGTCAAACTAAGTCAATTTGCATCTTTTTCTAAATAGATATGACACTTTCTGAAAACGAAACAGCTGAGCAAGAACTTATTTTTACGGAAATCAAGCACAACTCTGGAGGATGAAAATAATATTTCGTTATAGACATAAATACAGTGCATTACAGTTATTTTTCAGCTCCCTGCTTTGAAAAATAAGCTTGCCTTAATCTTACCTTATTAGAAGCAGAAATTATTCTTATCACTGAAATAAAATATTGAATTTTAATGATGGTTTTACTAAAATGGCAAGAATGAAAATTTTACTGTCGAAAAGGCTAGAATCACAGCATTTTATGACCGACAAGCTATTTTAAAAATTGCCTTTTATATTTTCCAATCCTTAGGAATCATGGAGATGACACCATTACTGACAGAGAGACTAGGTGAATAAACTACTTGATAACTTTTTATGCTCTTTATAAATATAATAATCATTTGAATCGCAAATTCACCCCCCCCCCCCCCTTGGCTCATACATAACCCTAATCGATACATTCCTGTGTTGTTTTGCATCTGCCGATGCTTTGTATTTTTTGTGAAAGGGTTCCTTAATCCTTCAAGACCATTAGACCTATATCTGATAGTAAGAGAATTGCAGATCTGTTGGATATTGAATATTATTTTAAAATGATTTATGAATGCAGATAACAATGGAAGTAAACATGATACCGAGATTAATAGAAACATGCACCGTGTTACAAAGTAAGACTTTTTTGTTTATATGTTCTTTTTCATAGTTTTGTACCAACCCATATCCTAGAACCTATATTGGACCATCAGGAGGAGGGAGGTTGCATTTGCAAGTGAAACATTTATTACGTCTAGGCATCGAAGTGTGCGTTCACCTTTCCCTGTACCAGTAAAAGAATCATGTATATCTTTACCCACTCATCTTTTCCAATGAACCTTTTCTTAGTACTTCACAAATGCTCTTTAATATTTCATTTTCAATTCAAACCTTAGCCAGAAACGGGACAAGTGTACCAAGAAGCTAAATGTGTCATTGCACGCGAGCATATGGTTAAAATTGAAGAGAATTGATCCGTGGCGATTTTTCTCAGGGAACTTCAAAACGTTTTTTTTTTTTCAACATATAGGATTAAAATTCTTCAAGTGATTCTCAGACATGCTGGGTGTAATAACCATTTTTTTTCGTTAGGGCTATCGGGGAGCGAGCGTCACTTCCCGGTGAATGCTAGATTTGAGTCATTGAATGAAATTTTGTTCACAATTAAAAATGTGTATAAAATGTCCTATTTAGGGCAATAGGGACATATAGAATAAATGCGTATTTGATGTACATAAGATGTTTAAAATGCGCATAAAAATTTTGGTCTAAATGACCGATCGGCTGAATTATGAAAATCAAAAGAATTTCTTCCCATTCGCGCAGCTTTCTCTTTTTGTTAATGCAATTTTGTTTTTGGAAAGTTAAAATATAACGTCTCTAGGAAACAGCTTGAAGACTAAACGTATTCAAGAATTTTTGCTACTAAGGTGTTATTGAGTTCCGGATTTTGTCTAAATTTCGTTGCTATTGTTACAAGTTTCAAAGACAACTTGTGAATACTGTAAGTCTCTATTAATCGAAAGTTTACTCTTTTCTTGGAGTCCAGAGTACTGATGTCATTAGTCTTTGAGAAATGTATTTGATTAATGAAATACAAAAGTGGCGGCACCTATGCTTTGAAAATATTGCACACGATTTGATAAAATAACCCAAAACAGGATCACCTCCTGAAAAGACACTCTTCTAGGCCTTGACCAATGCTGCTTGATATCTTTTTGACTCTACCTCTCTTTGCCCCCTTATTCACAGTTGTTACCACAATTGGTAAACAAAGAATGTAAATAAAAGCATTAAAAGGCTTGGATCTAATACAAAGTTTCCTCGAATTACATAAAAACTTAGGGGGAGACTAGCCCCCTATTATACTAATATGCAGGTATTTGGAAATTGTATAGCAACAATATATTCAATAACTTTAAATATGTTTAACAGCACACACACATTTAGAAAAAATATTTCTCTGTGTATCACTTTTTATAACTACTGTTTTATTTTCGTCGTGACATCACGACCTAAATCTGAAAGCCCATTACAGTTCAGTATTATTGGCCAAGACCAGAAGTCTGTGGCAGTGCACACCGATGAGCTGAATTCCCCACTCCGAGTTTCTTTAGAGCAGGAATTAACTGTTAATCAGTCCAACCCCCTCCCCTTATGTTTAGCAATCCTACAAATTTCCTTATATGGGTCATTGCTGCCCCCCGATGACGAATTTAAGCCTTACTTCTACCGATTTGAAACTAATTTGAAAGAAAAGTTTAATGAAAGAAAGGGGAGCATATTCGATTTGCAAAATTTTTCAAGCGAGTGGAAATATGGTTTTAAAACTTTAGCCCTGACTAGGATTTTAATTTGATAGTTAAGACGTGTAATAGTGGTTCAAATCGAAAAGAATTAATGAAATGTTAATACACGCCTGCAGGAGCGAATGGATTCTTAGGGTCAGGTCCGAAATCTCTTAATCTTAATGATTCTTCCCACAATTTCTTAAATTTTCCATATATTTCGCATATTAGAAAAAAAAAGAACAGCCCACCAACTTGGAAAAAATTCCTACGCATATGACTCTCTGATATAATTAAATAAAAAAAACAAGTTTTTTTAACTGAAAGTAAGGAACGACGTTAAAACTTAAAACGAACAGAAATTACTCCGTATATGAAGGGGGCTGTCCCCTCCTCAACGCCTCGCTCTTTACGCTAAAGTTTTTTTATTTTTTAAACAAATATAGGTGTTATAACTTCAAACATTTGAGTTAATAGCTAGGCGGTGAGGCGGGGCGAGCCCCCGGCCTATACGGACTACTTTCTGTTCGTGTTATGTTTTAACGTCGTTCCTTACTTTCAGTTAAAAAACTTGTTTTTTTTATTTAATTTTTGAACGTTTTTGAATTAATGCAGGTTTTGATTTTGGCTCACCGTACATGAATAATTAAAACAAAATTTGCATATTATATTTGGTTAAATGGCTTTCTCGAAACTTGTTTAATTTTATTTACGAACGTTTTTATTAGTAATAAATATACGTAACTTAGAATTAACTTACGTAACGAACTTCTATATTCATAAATTTTTAACACGTATATTAGGGGATTCGCCCCCTAGTCAATACCCTGCTCTTTAAACTATAGTTCGAATTTTTTTTCCAGTTCTTTAAAAATGACCTCTTAATCACAATCAGTTGATCAGTTGAAAAACTTGTTTTTTTTTTTTATTTAATTCCTGATTTTTTTTTAATAATGCTGGGAAATCCGGCGCCCCCTTCATATCAATGTCCCTTCCCCCGTGAAAACTTCCTTCATGGAAAGATCCTTCAATACCTCCCCCGCCCCTCTCCTTCCCCCACCTCCCAGAAAAAAACAACTCAGCAAAATTAATTAAGAAAACAACAAAAAAAAAATATAATATAAAAAATATTAAATTTAATAAAAATAATAACACACCCTGGAGCCTGTGGGGGATTAAATCATCCTAAAAGTCATATTTTATAATATTTTCGACCATGCTGAACAAAATAGCTATCTCAAAATTTTGATCGGGTGACTTTGGAAAAAAATGAGCGTGAGAGGGGGCCTAGTTGCCCTCCACTTTTTTGGGTCACTTAAAAAAGGCACTAGAACTTTTAATTTCCGTTCAAATGAGCCCTCCCTCGATATTCTAGGACCACTGGATCAATACGATCACCCCTGGGGGAAAAAAAAAACAACAAACAAACAAACAAATAAACACGCATCCGTGATCTTTCTTCTGGCAAAAAATTCAAAATTCCACATTTTTGTAGATGGGAGCTTGAAACCTCTACAGTAGGGTTCTCTGATACGCTGAATATGATGGTGTGATTTTCATTAAGGTTCTATAACTTTTAGGGGTCTTTCCCCCTTTTTTCGAAAATCAGCCAAATTTTCTCAGGCACGTAACTTTTGATGGGTAAGATTAAACTTAATGAAATTTATATATTTGAAATCAGAATTAAAATCTGATTCTTTTGATGTATCTATTGGTATCAAAATCCCGTTTTTTAGAGTTTCGGTTACCATTGAGCCGGGTCGCTCCTTACTTACAGTTCGTTACCACGAACTGTTTGATTAGTAGAGAAAGTCAAAAGATTCATAAATCGTTATAAGAAAAAACACGAAGTTGGAATTTTTTGTAAAGAAGAATAGTAATTTTTTCCAAGGGAGAGAAAAATTTAATTCTACATCACAAGATGTCCTGTGTTTTTTTCCTTTTTGAATTGCTTCAAAGAAATAAAAATCTTCAAAGAAGCCTTTTCTAAAAGTAGATTAAATAGCATTTGCATTGTAAATTCCTTCAAAAGAAAGAGAAAAGAATACTTAATATATGTTTTAAGAGAGAATAGCGGAGAGAGTAACTAAAGTAAAGAATTTATAGCTTCCAGCATTTGCTTTAAAAAGACAAAAGATAAAAGGATCAAAATCCTCCAGAGCCATTGCTGGCTCATAGGGCGTTTCAGTTAATGGGTCTTTTTTTTTAACAGGGACAGGTAGTAAGCTTGTTACCCAACCTTGCTGGGTAACAAGGGTAACTGGTAACCGGACCCCTAACCGTGGGCCCTGTATTACCAAGCAGAGCATCAATCCACTTTGATACAACATATTTTTTTGCATTGAAAAACGAGTTAATATTATCAGCCAAATGCAAATAATTGTGGCAACTGTTGGAATTTTAAAATTTGAATCAAACTGTTGGTGGCAACGAACTGTAAGTAAGGAGCGACCTGGCTCAATAGTAACCAAAACTCTAAAAACAGAATTTTGATACCAATAGATATACCAAAAGAATCGGATTTTTATGGTGATTTTAAATATATAAGTTCCATCAAGTTCAGTCTTACCCATCAACAGTTACGAGCCTGAGAAAATTTGCCTTATTTTCGAAGAAGGGGGAAAACACCCCCTAAAAGTCATAGAATCTTAACAAAAATTACAAAATCAGATTCAGCGTATCGTAGAACTGTACTGTAGAGGTTTCAAGCTCCTATCTGCAAAAATGTGGAATTTTGTATTTTTGCCAGAAGAAAGATCATGGATGCGTGTTCATTTGTTTTTTTGTTTGATTTTTTTTTTTCAGAGGTATCCTATCGATATAGTGGTCCTAGAATGTCGCGAGAGGGCTCATTCGAACGGAAATTAAAAGTTTTAGTGCCCTTTTTAAGTGACATAAAAAAAATTGGAGGGCAACTGAAACCCCTCCCACGCTAATTTTTCCAAAAGTCACCGGATCAAATTCTGAGATAGCCATTTTGTTCAATATAGTCGAATAATCTAATAACTATGTCTCTGAGGACGACTTAATCCCTTACAGCCCCGGGGAATGGCTGCAAGTTACAAACTTTGCCCATTGTTTCCATATAGTATTGGTTATTAGGAAGTTTACAGACGTTTTCAGGGAGGATTTTTTCTGGTGGGAGGGCTCGAAGGGAGGGGGTTATGTGGGAAGATCTTTCCATGGAGGAATTTTTCATGGGGAAATAGAATTTTTTATGAAGGGGGCATCGTTTTTCTCAGCATTATTTAAAAAACTATCAAAAATTAAATAAAAAAGCAAGTTTTTTTCAACCGAAAGTAAGGAGTAAAATCATAATTTAAAATTAACGGATCTTATTACGTGTATGAGGGGGTTCATCCACTAGTCAATACCCCGCTCTTTACGCTAAAGTATTTTTAGTACTTTCAAACGATTTATTCCAATTAAACGGCCTTTGTGATTCAGGCGTCATTCTTAAATAATTGGAACAAAATTCGAACTTCAGCGTAAAGAGCGAGGTATTGACGAGGGGGAAAACCCCCTCATATACGTGAAGGTTTCTGTTCGTTTTAAGTTTTAATGTTACTCCTTACTTTCAATTGAAAAAACTTGTTTTTTATTTATTTAATACTTCTCAAAAACGTTCTAGTATAGGTCACAAGAACTATCGTTTAGGCTTGAAGAAAACTTTTGTTATCTACCCTTTAAGCGACATGTAAGAAAATATTGTCAAGTGAGGATTACAAAGTGAACATTGCGCTTTATCTTCGTTCTCAAAACGAAAGAGCATATCTTATTGTTTTTTCAAAAGTAGTTGGAAAACTCAAAAGCAACACAATTTGGACAATTAATTATATTTGCCATTGATAAGACATATTAAAATATAGGCCACTAAATCCTTTCAGAAAATTATTTGCGTCAGCAGTAAAAGAGCGATAATGTACAACTATATCGTCAAATCCAAAAAGCAAGGGCTTACATCAAATTTATTTTGAAAAGAAGTTGGAAAGTTAGAAAGAGCCCTCTAGAGCCGTGAATCCCAACGTGGGGTGTAGGCCACATCAGTGGGGCATGCCAGCACTTTGGTGGGTCAAGGGCAGGACATGGTCAAGGACATTTGGCAAGGGCATTTGGTGGGTCAAGGGCAGGGCAGCACGCTCTGGCTGACTATACTTTGGAGCCTTAATTTTGAAAAAATACGTTTTTCATGTGAATAGCCTCACATTCAAATTCACTTAAAGATAAAAAAAATAACCATAATAATAATGCAATAACGCCATGCATTGTATAGAAGGTATTTTATACAGACGATATTTTTCATTAGCATAAAAACTGTTTAGAGGACGACCTGAAAAACACCAAATTAATGGCTTTTTTAAGCTTCCTTCAGGCGAATACATCTAAATTTTGAATGAAAAAATTTAAATATCATGAGGATCAGGATTTTAGAAATACTTAGGTGAGGCATGGCCCAAAATCGGTTGGAAACCACTCATCTAGAGGGTCTTTATTTATATTAAAGTAAAAGGGCATAATATCAAACAGTTCGTGGTAACGAACTGTAAGTAAGGAGCGACCCGGCTCAATGGTAACCGAAACTCTAGAAAACGGGCTTTTGATACCAATAGATATATCGAAAGAATCAGATTTCAATGCTGATTTCAAATATATGACTTTCATCAAGTTTAGTGCAACCAATCAGAAATTACGCGCCTGAGAACATAAGCCTTATTTTTAAAGAAGGAAGAAAACAGTCTCTACAAGCCATTGAACCTTAACCAAAGTAGCACCTCCGGATACGCTGAATCTGTTCAGCGTATCAGAGAACTCTACTACAGAGGTTTCAATCTCCTATCTGAAAAAACTTGGAATTATGCATTTTTTGCCAGAAGAAAGATCACGGATGCGTGTTTTTTTGTTTTGTTTTTTCTTTTTTTTTCAGGGGTGATCGTATCGACCCAGTAGTCCTAGAATATCGCGAGATGGTTCATTGGAACGGAAAATAAAATCTCTAATGCCATTTTTAATTGACCAAAAAAAATGGAGGGAAACTAGGCCCCCTCCCACGCTCATTTTTTTCCCAAAGTCACCCGATCAAAATTTTGAGATAGCCATTTTGTTCAGCATGGTCGAAAATATGATAAAAATGTCTTTTAGGATAACTTGGTCCCCCAAAGTCCCCAGGGGGAGGGCTGAAAGTTATGAACTTTACTCAATTTTAACATATAGTATTGGTTATTGGGAAGTATACAGACCTTTTCAGAGGCGATTTTTTCTGGTAGGTGGGGGAAGGAGAGGGTCGGGGGCTATATGGAAGGATCTTTCCATGAAGGAAGTTTTCATGGGGGAAGGGAAATTGCCATGAAGGGGGCGCCGGACTTGCCAGCATTATTTATTTGTTATTGGGAAGTATATAACCATTTTCAGGAAGGATTTCTTCTGGAGGGGGGGGGGGGGCTAGAGGAGGGGGTTACTCTGGAGAATATTTCCGTGGAGGATGTTTCTTTGGGGTAAGGGACATTTCTATGAAGGGGACGCCGGATTTCCAAGCATTATTTAAGAAACGATCAGAAATTAAATAAAAAAAAAAACAAGTTTTTTCAACTGAAATGTAAGAAGGAATATTAGAACTTAAAACGAACAGAAATTATAACGTATGTGAGGGGGTTCTCCCCCAAGTCAATACCTCACTCTTTACGCTACAGTTTTTTTTTAGTGCTTTCAAAAGAGCGATCTATTCTAATTAAACGGCCTTTGTGATTCAGGGGTTTGTTAATCAAATTTTTTTTTAACTTTTAACGTAAAGAGCGTGGTATTGACTAAGGGGGGAACCCCTTCATATAAGTAATAACATATACGTAATAAAAAAACAATAAAAAAACAAGCGATACGGCTCAATAGTAATCGAAACTTTTAAAAACGAAATTTTGATGTCAATAAATGTATCAAAAGAATGTGTTTATAATGCTGATCCTAAATATATAAATTTTATTAAGTTTAGTATTACTTATCAAAGGCTACGAGCCTGAGAAAATTTACTCGATTTTTTAAAGAGGAAACATCCTTGTAGGGGAAACATCCCCTACAAGTGAAAGAATTTTAATGAAAATCACACCGTCAGATTCAGCGTATCAGAAAACCCTATTACATAGGTTTCAAGCTCATATCTGCAAAAATCTGCAACTTTGTATTTTTTGCCAGAAGAAAAATATACGAATATTGAAGTTAGTTACGTAAGTTAATTTGTAAAGACACTCATTTAGCAAAATAAAAGTAAAATTTTTATGCAAATGAAAGGTGAATTAATTAAAAAACGATCAGAAATTAAAAAAAAACAAGTTATTTAAAACTGAAAGTAAGGAGCTACATTAAAACTTAAAACGAACTGAAACTATTCCCTATATGAAAGGGACTGTCCCCTCCTCAACGCCTCGCTCTTTACGCTAAAGTTTGACTCTGTCTCACAACTTTATTTTTTTAAACAATAAAAAACTTTAGCGTAAAGAGTGAGGCGTTTAGGAGGGGAAAGCCCATTTCATATACGAAATAATTTTTTTCCGTTTTAAGTTTTAATGTCGCTCCTAACTTTCAGTTTAAAAAAATTGTTTTTTTTTATTTAATATAGGAGAAGGGGTGATACGCCGTGATTTAGATTTTTTAAATTTAAAATTAAGAACTTTTTTAATATAAATTCGCGAGAAAAAAAATTACAAATAGCCTAAATCCTCATTTTCACTGTTCCGTGAAATTATGAGGCATGTCCTTTTTACTTGGGCAGTATATTCCGACTAAGTCTCAGTTTTAAAGTCGTCTAGGTATCGTATCAACCTCAACATCTTCAGAGATGTGCTCTTCTTGAGCTCCAAATACATAAGAATAGCACAAATAGTCTTAAATGCCCTAATTTCTTTTGAGTACTTTGCATTGCTTCAACCTCTCTTTTCTTAATAATATGATATCGGCTGCAATTATTTATGACCTTATATTTGGGGACCATTCATGAGAATATTTCTTAGTGGAAGTGTTCATTCTTACTAGTATTTTCTAACCGTTTATTCAACTCCTTTCCCACTTCAAAGATAGACTCTCCAGTCCACCTATTTTGTTACGACTCTTATTGAGAAGATGAATAGCCATAATTATCCCATGCAGTTACAACCATGATCACCATGAAGAAGTAACTTTCAGTAATGTAGAATCGATGGTATATCATACATGTACAACGTATAAACAAGCAAGCTCTAATGACACGGAAAAAAAAAACTTTTCTAGAGTTAGGGCCATTCCCAAAGGAATTCGTTCTAAGCGGAAAAAGCTGACAGAGCAATAAATGTTTCTAAGACACTAAGATTTCTCCCAAAAAATGTCTCTTCTAAGTGGATAGGTTGCTACACATTTTTTAGGTTTACTGCATGAGAAATCATGGATTAAATACGACACCCTGAGCTTTGCTTATTTTCGCGATACTGCAGGAATGTAGCATCGTCAAAAATTAATTTTGTAGCAATATTTTTGCCCTTGGGATCTCTTTCCCATCAGATTCTACTGTATTAATCAGATTCAAGTTTGAAAATTCAAATATCAGATTCAAAATTTGCCGATTACACAAGATTATTTCTGGTAGTGGCAACGAGGGGGAGGGGTATAGTATAAAATCACAAAATAAGCACATTATATATTATGATATATCTCATACCAGAGGCACCTGGGCCCTAAAAAAAGACAACAAAGCGAAAAAAAACACTCACAAAACAACGAAACAACAGCCCCGTCTCCATTAAAATGTGCCTATCATTATTAAAATTATCTTCGCTTACTCTGCCACCATTCTTCAAAATCTTTCTCTGGAATGCTTTTCCATACGGACACTTCCTCGCACTCTTAATATTCAACTGACAATCGTTCTTCAAATTTTCACTCATTCTTTCCCTTGTACTTCAATCCCAAAACCTCTTCCTTCAAGTCATTTTTATAATTTTCCATAAAGCGCTGTAGATTCACATTATCCCCACACATCAGACAAAAATAAGGACTACTTCGTGACCTGAACCTCCTTAAATAATTCCCCTTTTTTTCTCCAAGTGGCACAAAATTCCACTGGCGGCAATAACGCAATTAATACACTCCTAGTAAAGCCTGAAGGTAATACTCCTCTCTCCATTTCTGCTTGACCTTTACATAAAAAGTGAGATATTTTGGTTGCATACAATTGCATTTTTATTAGGCATGAAAAGGTAAATGCTGGGAATATTGTCAATGTAATTTGAGAGACACTGGTAAGACGGTCTATCACTCATTACACAAGTTTGTATAAAAAAACATGGGTTCACACACCAAGACTCAGTTTTCAAAACTTTCTATTTGCTCTTTTACTGGATGAAAAGAAAAATAGAAAGTTTGAAGCGTTGGAATTTTTGTTAGACTCTGTCAAATATTTAAAGTCTAGTATTAACACACCAAGACAGTTGCACACAACAGTTATCCAGTAACCAAGTCAAATTAAAGCTTGATAATTACAGCACGAACAAGATTAATTAATCTCAAACAGCAGCTAATTATATAAAAACTGGCAGCAAGTTTTGTCGGACGAAAGGCATTAAAAAGAAAAGAAGTAAAAGTGTATACTCGTAAGAGGATTGGAGGGAAATGGTTGCCCCTTCCAATATACAAATTTTGACAGTTTTTTAGCTAGTAATAAATAAACAAATAAAATTAATCGGCAAATTAAACTATTATCCCCTTAATCCATACTCCCCCCCCCATAAAAAAAGAAAATTTCCCTGAAACTTTAAACTTGATTCTTCTTCCGTGACCCAAAATATGGTTGACTTACCAGAAGTCCTTATTAAATTCATTACATTCTTAATTAAACCTACTAATTGTATAATGAGAAATATTCACTGTATAGAAAGGATTCAGGTACCCATCGTAAAACGTCACACGATTATTTTCAAAGATAAGGGTTATCAACATATCCAATTATATAGGTAAATATTCAGCAAAACTAAGTGTAAATGGCCTAAGATTAAATCTTCATTCTACACTTCAAGAAAACAGGGCTATCGAATAGGGAAGGGAAGAAGGCAATTGCCCCCAACCTGATTTTGAAAAATACCCTATTTGTGAATTTTCATTTCTTAAAAATGATAAAAAACACCCCCCTTTCTTTTTTTTTATCTTCATAAAAAATGAAAAATTATAAATTCGCACCCCCAGTAAGTAACAAGTCAGGAAAATAAAAGATAGCAAAACAGAGTTGAGAAGTTTCGAACATATAATGTTTAATTAGCATTTTTAGACGTTTAAAAAATCGTGTATTTTACATTATTATTTAACCGATATTTTGATTACAAAAAAGGAAACAGAAGATACAAAACTTGACTTTAGAGAACTAAAACATGCCAAAATTATAGAAAAATACCAAGACACAGAGATCGAGCAAATTCTAATTCAACAAAACTCACTGCCATCTAACCTCGAATTGAAAACTAGGCCACAATATGCTTTGCAATTTTTCAAAGTCTTTTTGTCATTTCGTTAAGTGGTTTTGCTATGGGAGAGTTTCTTTATTTTAACCGTATGTTTTACTGAGTGTTTTACATTTATTTTTAGCAGCATTTTGAAAGACTCATTTTCAATAATCAAACTATAATCATATTTAAACAAGAATCGGAATTGGTATATTTAGAGACCTGTATTCGCAGAGTATTGGTTCTTCCGTCACCCTTTCTCATCCAACGTCACCGAACATCGTCATTGGGCAAAATTTCTCTTATCTGATATTTTAGAGTGGAATTGAATTAAAAAAACCACCAATTAATAATGAAGCAAAACTGGTAATATAATAATAATAATAATAATCTGTATTTAAAAGCCAATTAAAGCCATATACAAAAAGACAAATACTAAAGAAAAATTAAACTTCATTTGACATCCTTCCCATCAATACAAAATTTCCTACTGCCACAATACAACGGGGAGTCCTAGACCTCATTAACTCGCAAAGCAGCCTATCTTCCCCCTCCTGGATAATTAATCCCCTTAAATGAGAGAGTTGCTTACACCGGAGGAGGAAATGGCCCAACCCATAATCATTTTCCCCACATCTCAAGCAACTACACCCAGCCTCCGGACCTTCCCTCATTTTCCTTGCAACCTTATCATAAATTGGAAGACAATTTGATGGAATCTGAATCCAAATCCTCAGATATTTAATGGGCAATCCCAGCTTGAAATAAAACTCCTGACCAAAATTCTTTTTTACTTCTCTATACGAAGTAAGACTCGGAGATTTGTCCACAGCTGCTTGCCATAGTTGCACTTCTTGGTCTTCAAGTCTTGCACTAAATTCCTTGAAGAACTTTTCATGATCTTCTATATAGTTGGCTAAAATCCAGGGCAAAATGTCAGCAATTTAAGAAGCACGCTTCACATTCATTTACTAAAAACCCAGGCATCAACTCAAAGGAGACAACCAGTTAGTTTTGAAATCCCGCTGACTTGCAGTAAATAACAATTGAAACAATTAACATTACTTAAAAAACATAGACCGCTTGTCTTCTATTATTAACTAAAAAATAGTTGTTTTTTTACTTATTAAATAAAAAAAAGTTTTTTAACTGAAAGTAAGGAGCACCATTAAAACTTAAAACGAACAGAAATTATTCCGTATATGAAAGGGGCGGTCCCCTCCTCAACGCCTCGCTCTTTACGCTAAATTTTGTTATGTTTAAAAAATAAAGTTTTGAGAAAGAGTCAAACTTTAGCGTAAAGAGCGAGGCGTTGAGGGGGGGACAGCCCCTTTCATATGCGGAATAATTTCTGTTCGTTTTAAGTTTTAATGGCGCACCTTACTTTCAGTAAAAAAAACTTGTTTTTTTATTTAATTTCTGAAAGTTTTTGAATTAATGCAGGTTTTGATTTTGGCTCACCGTACATGAATAATTAAAACAAAATTTGCATATTGATTTTACTTTTTTTGGCTAAATGGCTTTCTCGAAAGTTGTTTAATTTTACTTACGAACGTTTTATTAGTAATAAATTTACGTAACTTACCAATTAACTTACATAAGAAGCTTCTATATTCGTATATTTTTATTACGTATATTAGGGGGTTCAAAGGCCGTTAATTAGAATAAATAACTTACGAAAGTACTAAAAAAAAAAAAATTAGCGTAAAGAGCGAGTTATTGACTAGGGGGCGAGCCCAATCATATACGTAATAGTTTATATTCGTTTTAAGTTTTGATATTGAAAGGTTTTCAGTTGAAAACTTGTTTTTTTTATATTTGATTTCTGATCGTTTTTTAAATAATGCTGGGAAATCCGGCGCCCCCTTCATAGCAATGTCCTTTCCCCCACGGAAAGATTCTCCCACGTAACCCCTGCCCCTCCCCACTACCAGAAACAATCCCCCCAGCAAACGTCTGTATACTTCCCAATAATCAATACTAAATGTAAACATTTGGCAAAGTTCATAACTTGCAGCCCTTCCCCCGGGGACTGTGGGGGATTAAGTCATCCTCAAAGACATAGTTATTAGATTTTATTAGATCAGATTTTTCGACATGCTGAATAAAATGGCTATATCAAAATTTTGATTGGGTGACTTCGGGAAAAAATGAGCATGAGAGGGGGCCTAGTTGCCCTCCTTTTTTTTGGTCACTTAAAAAGGGCACTAGAACTTTTAATTTCCGTTTGAATGAGCCCTCCCGCGATATTCTAGGACCACTGGATCAATACGATCAACCCTGGGGGAAAAAAGACAAATAAACACGCATCCGTGATCTTTCTTCTGGCCAAAAATACAATTCCACATTTTTGCTGATAGGAGCTTGAAACCTCTACAGTTGGGTTTTCTGATACGTTGAATCTGATGGTGTGATTTTCGTTAAAATTCTATGACTTTTAGGGAGTGACTTCCCCCTTCTTCGGAAATAAGGCAAATTTTCTCAGGTGCCTAACTTTTGATGGGTAAAACTAAACTTGATAAAACTTATATATTTGAAATCAGCATAAAAATCTGATTCTTTTGACGTACCTATAGGTATCAAAATTCCGTTTTTTAGAGTTTCGGTTACTATTGAGCCGGGTCGCTCCTTACGTCGATACGATCTATTGGGCCGATTCGTTACCACGACCTGTTTGATAGGTGAAGAACAAATAAAAATCTGAAATTAACAAATATTACTTCGTAGTAGAAGGGTGATCAGGACGTATACTTCATAAAGGATTCCGGATTAACTCCCATAATCTGTTTCTAAATGCTAGATAACTTTTTTTCTATCACCATGGAAATTTTTTTTTCTATTTCACATGATTTTCAATAGAAACAACATCATCAGCATCAACATTTTTTTTTCAAGACCACAAGGAAAGAAATTAGTGAAAATAAAACGCAATAAGAATCAATAAAAAGGAGACATAATAAAAGATGAAAACAAATCAAGTTAGGTTGTAGTGTATAGTGCATTTACATGAACCTTTCTGCATCATATAGTACAATTCACTAAAATAAAAGAGCAATGCGTCATTTCTTCCCTGTCTAATATCTATATTAATAAAATAACACAACAGGTAACGCGATTTTTGAGTCATTGACGCATTCCGGGCCAATTGAAATACATAAATACGACTAACAAAACGTAGTCAATATATTAACAGGAAAAGGGATTAATGGTGAAGCTAGTATTTTCTTGCCTTGACGAATCAAATTAATTTATAAAAGAAAAAAAACTTTCTGATTTCTATCCTGAATTCTAATCTATTTCTGATTTCTATTCCGTCTCAGGTTTTTGGCATTATGTCTTTGTGTTGTATTGGCATTATGTCCAGTTTGATGTGCGAATAGTCCTGGTGATCATTGTTTTTTATGATTTTTGAGTATTTATTTGGAATAATATAGAATATTACAATATTTACTAAACCTTCTCTTAAAGCATCTAAGCGAAAGTTCTTTGGGATAGCTTCCAGTCATTCCACATGGTGACTGCACGTCAATGAAAGCTCTCATTTAGGTAATCCTTGCAGGAAGTTTCTTACTGTAGGTAGTCTTCAGAACCAGCACAATGGCGAGTACATTTCTTTGGCTTAATTACAAAACAACATTACTGTGTTAATTGGCGAAAAACTTGCATATTATCTAACAGTTTTTTTTGTGTGTTTTTTTTTACCATAGCATTTGATTGACAAAGATCCATCGTGGATTTCTTTGCACGGGTCTCCATCACAGGTTGTGTGGCCAAAAAGACACAATTATTCACACTAGCCGACAAACTATAATCGAGTGACCGTCGTTCCTTTTGATGTTTTTTTTTTTTTTTTAGAGTGATCATATTTTTATTTTATTTTCTCGTTGGTTGACAACAAACTATTTTCTTTCTTTTTTTGAATTTGCATTAAGTCATATGCTTCTAATGCAAGCTACATGTTTAGGATGTAGACAGGTGACTGACACGCTTCATGTGACTGCTAGTTTTCAAAAATTCAGAAACAGTATTTTCGTGGGGTCTTCGAAAACATTAAAAGTAGGGTTTTTCAAACTCCCCAGAATTCCGATTCCTCAGTACTTCAGGATAATAGGAAAGATCCATAGGAGTTCCTTGAGACAAAATGAGATTACTTCATGTCCTATTTATTCATTTATTTAAATAGCTATCGCGACACTAAAACACGAATACAAATTATGCTGCTTGCACACAACCTGACCAAAAACAGGTCAGGTTGTGTTTTGACAGGTTGTGTTTGTCACATGTAATACGATGGAACAGATATAGAGTATATTGTGTAGAGGTTTCCGCAAGGATAAAAGGAGTTGAGAGACATTTTAGACCTTTTCTAAAAATGGCATTTCTATGAAGTTACACTAACTTTTAAAGTGAATTATATCTTGATTTTAATCATTGATACTATTTTCACTCTTCACATTTTATTGTTTATTAGCATTATACATTTATTAATAAAAAAACAAATTGAATTTATTATTAAAATAACTATAAAAAATTTACCACTAACTTCTAACTTAATTAAATTTGCATTATTGCTGCTAAGGATTGTCACGGATGATAACAATATTAATAAAACAGGTCAAAGTGCTACTTACGAAATGTGATTCAACGACAGGTTTGGCATCCTTCCCAGTGAACTTGTTTGCTTTCATTATCGTGTGAAGA
This sequence comes from Artemia sp. Qi Xiang Cuo, assembly GCF_049724085.1. Classification (NCBI taxonomy): domain Eukaryota; kingdom Metazoa; phylum Arthropoda; class Branchiopoda; order Anostraca; family Artemiidae; genus Artemia; species Artemia sp. Qi Xiang Cuo. Next base: position 70,945,942 of record NC_142794.1, on the reverse strand, counting down.
GTCCAGTCTGACCAATAAAGCGTATCTTCGAAAGTTGTAATACTAAACGGATGCCCTACTATGTCCTTCCTATTTCGGATTATCTAGGGGGAGAATAAAAGAGCTTACATAGACAAGCCACATACTCTGCACAGTGATGTCCGTTAGTTATCAAGACACCTCATTTGCATTAGACGAATAAATGATATTTACGTATTGTTTTATTGTTATTAATATTACAATAGCACATATATGAGAAAAATATAGGATGTGAAGAATCCTTATTTCAGAAATATCATTAAGACCAAATAGCCGACAGAAAACGAATTAGCCTTATTTAATGAATATGCTCCTACTTTATACAAAAGAAGATTTTTTTTTTAATTCAAGACAGAATAAAAATAAATTTAAATAATAAAAATAAAATAAATAAAAATAAATAAAATAAAAATGATAGTAATTAAAATGAAATTTAAAATTGAAAAAAAGATAATTTGATATCTCAAACTCTGGAATTTTATTACTGTGGTTATTTTTAGGTTTTTTGACACTAGAAGAATAAATCAAAATAGGTAGCACTAACTTTAAATCCCTTAACTTCTCCCCTTAAAACCAATAACTCTTAGCTCGAAGTCCCGCCTGGGATTCTGGGCGCAACTATGAATTTGCTTCTGCGCTTGCTCTTTTGTAATAGTTGTTTTTGGTGATTTTTTCCTCTGGTGTTTTCCTCCGGCCGAAAGCATCGAATCAGGAGATCGGTACCTGCGCAACGCAGATCATTGGTCAACATACAAAAAAGTAAGTTTTGTCTTAGAGGAGGTTATAAAAGAAGAAGAAATCCATCAAAGCATAAAATAGTACTCCATTACCAAACTAGTACTCTTCAATATTATCAAATACTAATAATTATCTAAAATATTATCCCAACAACTTCAAATAAGTCCATTAGTCGCCATTATAATAACAAAAAAACACCACGGCTTGTTAGCAAAAACTCTGGTATATTCTCTTTGTGAGGATCGAAAACCTACTCGTTGTTTAGCTGGAAAGACTCACTCGGTAGGATAGCATCGGGTGCTCGTTGTCTTACATTATATGAGTGTATTCTGTGCTGTACTGAGCGAGTCAGCAAGAGCTTGCTTAGGAGAATGGACAAAACGGGTACCCGTTTTTTACCTCTACATGATTGTTTTCATAAGGAAGGATTTAAAGGAAACTGGAACTTCAGGGGAGGGGGTAAAAAGTGAAGATTTGAATATAGATTAGTGTGGCAGAGGAGCATGCTCAGCTATGTTGGTCTTATGCAGCTGTAGGTGTATATCATTTTAAATCCCTTAATTTGGATTTTGTAACACCTTCGATGTTGTAACACCTTCGTGAGTGCTAAATTAATATTACGTGGTTTACTTTGAAAATTCGGCAAGACTTGTTCGCGAGTTTTTGGCAATGATTAAAAACTATTTAAATTCTACTACGCTCCATCTGGTCTTTAAATAGAAGCACTTTCATTTAACGGTAGTTTTTTTTTACAATAAATAATGTACGCCTTCGGTGGCGCTATCATTGAACTGGGTTAACTTCATTTCACTGCTAAATTCATGAAAAACCAGCAGCAATCATGAATTTAAAGTAGAGAAAGTCATTCCATTCCGTACAACTATCCCGATTGAACAACAGAACTATTGATGTTGAAGAATTATTACAAATCTCTACTAGAAGCGATCCACTGTGCTTTTTTTAGTCCGGTCATGTCCTTTTTAGGACATATCTTCTCTTTTGCTTTTTATCTCCATCGCCAAGGTGGTTTCTTACTACTACTAAAGAATTTTGGTTCCTGATATTTCTTACCACCAAAAAAGAATTTTGTAATGTCTAGTTTGTAGAATTTCAAACAAGGAAAAAGTCACCCCGACATAACTAAGTTTTTTTGTGTGTTTTTTTTTAGTAACAATGCAGATTTTCTGTAGCTAATAAGAGAAAATAAACCAAGAGCCAAGTCATTTATTTTTTTCTCCTTTTATAACATTTTTCCAACAATATATGATCAATGTAACAATTGATGGTCTCCCTTTATTACCTTTTTTTTCACCGTAGTTCTATTTTTTTTTTTTTTTCTTCAACACTGAGAACAGGCAGTGAGATCATTCCGAATAGCTACCGTTTATTTGCTATTATTGGATTTATCCATTTTTGTTTGTGAAGGTAAAAGCTTCGAAATCTTATTCTTCTTATTCGTAATTATTTCCTACTGTTATGCGAATCAGAAGTAACGGATCTTAGAAATTTTACGAATTTATGTTGCAGTAGCAACACCCCCCCCCCCCCCAGACACACAAAAATATATGCAATAGTCAAACGACTTATTGCCATTATTACCATTCTTTGCTAACATAAATCGTTAGTGTTGCTTAGTACTATTAAAACAATACAACCCTGCCGTAATTTTTTATTAATATAATTGTATATTACTCGCTTTTATCAATTCTTCAGCTCTCTTAGCCATATCATTTTTTGTTCGCGTGCGTGATTTATAAAATCTGGGATGTTTTCAATGTGTATCTTCTATGTCTATACGAACCAGAAGTTGTCGATTTAAGAGGTTTTGCGTTTTCCAGTGCATTAGGAATCAAATCCAAGATTAAAAATAAAAATATACTAAAGTCCAACAATTCTTTAATCTTTCCTGGACTCATAAATACAAAATTAAAAAAATAGAAAAAAATTGAAAAGTGAAAAACGAAAGTGGAAAGCAATTGAAAAGTAAAAAGAGAAAAACTGAAAGTTGAAAGAAGAACACTATATACGCTTTATATCTAGTTATCTTACACATCTCATTAGTATCTCCTACTACTACACGAGTCAGAAGTTGGTGATTCTGTAAAATTTACAAATTTCCATTGCAATAGGAAAAAAAAATGGCAAATGTCCATGAAAAGAAACATGCCAAGGTCAACATTCATTTTTTTTTTCAAAGAATCATGTGCACAAAATTTAATTTGATCATCTTATATATATAAAATATCACGTTCGCATCTCCAGCTGTTACGGATTACAAGTTAGTGCTTTTATAAGTTTTGCGAATTTTCATGCTATTAGCTACTGCATATACCAAGTGCCCATAAAAAAAGGGTTATACTGAAGTCCAGCAAATCCTTAATTTTTTTTTTCTAACAAAAAAACGAAAGTAAAGAACAGTAGAAAATATCAAAGAAAAAGAATATTAAACAATAAAATAAAATCTTTATCGAAGGCTCGAGATAGTCAAGCCAAAAACTATAAGAAAAAAACATGGAAACTTAATTTGATATATTTTTCCAAGACCACAATGCCTTTTCTATGACGAAACAAATAAGAATTCCAAATAGCGATAGGTCCTTTTATTAGGCAGTGAAACAAATATATACAAAAGCTTTAGATATTTCGATGACACAGTCAGTCATCATCATCAGTAGAGTTACTCTACTTATTATGATGACTGACTATGTCATCCAGATATCTAAAGCTTTTGCATATATTTGTTTCACTGTCTAATAAAAGGACCTCTGCTGGTTATGAGGATTTCTTTAGAGAAAAAAAAACCATTTCTTTGGGGAACATTAAAAAAAAATTGATGCTATTGTTTTTTAATTAATTTTTCACTTATTTTAAAAGGTCGATCGAATTCAAATTCAAATTAATTTATTTAACATAAAAAATACAAACAAATTTACAGCAGCCATCTACAAAAACCCGAAGGTTTGTTTACGATGGCTGCAAATCCATTATTATAAAGATCTACATCCACATAACAATTATCTCTTTGCAGGGAAAAATCAGCATTTGAATTAAATCAACATAAAGAACATCTCCTACTCTAAAAGAATTACACTCTATAAATCGCAAGTAAGAAATATCGCCCATCATCCTTACAACATCAACTATATAAAAAAAAAAAAAAAAAAAAAGAGATACTTCTAACTAAATCAACTATGACAAAATCAATAAGTATCAGCTAGGCTATAGAGCCGACTCCGTGCGCTTTGGCTGGGTAATTTCACGAAAATGCGACCTTTATCTGTCCAAACAATTTTCATACCAAACATTAATCAAATTCAAATTTCTAATCATTCAAATTATAACCCAATAGGTAACGCTTCAATCTACTCTTGAGCTGGCTTACATTATCAGCTTGTCTAATAGCATCCGGGAGGGAATTCCACACCCCCGGTCCCGCAAAACGAGGCAGAAACGCAGCACGTCGAGTATTCCGGAGCTCAGATGCAAGGTCACTCGCATGTATAGTCTCCTAACCGTGGTAAGATGAATTGGCTTTTAAAATTTCCGAAAATACCTCCAGTGAACACTTATTTAAACATTGATAAATAAAAATTGCTAACTGATAATCCCGTAACTGACAAATATTTAAAATTTTCAAGCTTGTAAAGTAATTCAACGTGCTATTTTCAAACTGAATATAATTACCTAAAATACGAACTATTTTATTCTGTAAAGTTTGGATCTTTCTAAAACTTTAAATAAAACTACTAGTCTTTAGCACATGAACTTACGATAAATATGGGTTAGTAATAGGAAGATATGCAAAAAGTAAAACATTATAGAGTATTTGGGTTTTGAATAACTTTATCTTACCCATCACCCTCAAGATTTTAATTTCCACAAGAGCATAATATTATTTCAAACTTGAATTAAAATCAAGACTAAACCCAATGCATTTAGCATCATTTATATGCTTTAAAAACTCACTATTACAAACAAATTCATTATCTAAAACACGTGAAACTCAATTTCTACAAATCTGTTTTTGAAATGTTCACTATCAAATAACTTGAATTTTTAAAACTTATCATTTCAGCGAGGGCCTTATTTGTCTTCTCAATTAACTGGTTCAGACAAGTAGCTGTAATCGTAAACACCGTGTCACCAGCAAAAGACGTTATCAGTGCATCTTATATATAAAAACGCATGGTATCAACTTAAATTAGATAAAGAAGTGGGCAAAGCACGGAACCAGCTTCCTAGTTTCTTTCGATAATATATATTCTATATACTACTTTAGTTCCAAAATTATCAAATTTTGGAAATAAACACATTTTTTCTCAGTGCTATATTCATTCCTGTTATTTTTTATATCTTTCATTATTCCACTATTAATGTTCTTACAATTTTCAATTATTTTTAATAATCACACAACGCTGTTTTTATCACTTATATAGTTTACTACAGTTCATCTCATTAGCAAAATAAAAGGGAAGTATTTTAGAAGCTATTCTTCCTCTATCTCTATCCATGTATCTCTATCTAAGTATTGTCTCTATCCATCTTGTCCTTCCTGCACATGCATATCATTCTTGTTTCCTCCGGGAAGTAGTTTCCTTACCACTAGGCTTAAAGGACTAAAATATCCCCTTCTATTCTGATTTCTATTTTCTTCGGTGAAAATGTTTTTTAGCGTAATTTTGTACCAATACCGACAAACAAATAACATTTCCAGAAAATAGAAGGGTAGTTAATCAACAAATTCTTATTATCAAATTTAGAAAATACTCCTTTTAATTAATAATATTTTTATTTTTTATTTTTATTTTAACAGTCAGTTACCTCTTTCGTTATTTCACTATTACTATTTTATTGGTTTTATTATCTTATATATTATTTATACAATCTTTTTTTTTTTTTATCGCCCCTATTGTTTATTTACAGTTAATAATAGCCAATGCTGTTATTAACTTTGAGAAAATCTATTAGAAGTTCAATAGATATCCATGACACTTCAAAGCAGCAATTTTCAGCTGTTATCCTCTGTTTCATTTCATCCGAATCATTTTTTACTTCTTCAGGAAAGAGTTTCATTACTTCAAGGACAGAAGGCTCATGTCATTCCTCCTATTAGATGAAATACATTATGCAGTATTTCAATAGCCGTAAAAAAGAAATCATCAAAAGTCAGGCAGTTTAAAAATTTTCCCTGTGGGTCATAAAGGCAAAATAGTCAGTGAAAAATTGCTTAAAGAAAAATTAGGTTACGACTTTCATAGTATAAACTAATAATGGCTAAACTTTTTATAAGTGAATTAAAGCGTTAGTGGGTGCTGAATGGAAATAAGAAGAATATTGAACAGTAAAGAGCATAATAAGATGGTTAAACAAAGGATAATGAAAAATAAGGAAGATACTCAACCTAATTAAAAAACTTTTATGCCACCGGGGAAAAATTACCTTAAGTCGTATATTACTTTTTTACCACCGAAAAATAGCATTGTATATTTCAGCTAGTTGGACAAATGGCACAGAGGTTTCTTAGAGGAAACAACTTCCTGGAAGAGATAATTAGGAAACCCCCCAGTTAGGAATTAAAAATTGACATGAAGGCCCAGAGAAGACACTTGGAGTAGATTGCAATTACAGGAGGTTAGGTGCCTTATTGAAAGCCTTGTTGAGAATCTAAACATATTTTAAAATCAAAAATTAATTTGACAGGTGCAATAAGGTTTTATTACATCAAATCATTCCTTTTCCTTCTTGGCTTCTTCCTTTGACTTGATGTTTTGATTGACGATTTACCATTGTATCCTTTTTATAAGACTTAGAGCAAGATAAAAGAAAGACTAATAAAAGATACAAAAAAATTAGAAACGATATAAGAAAAAAATAGAGTAAAAAGAAAATTCAACAAAAATGATATTTGAGCAGTAAGAATCCATTGTATGTAATACCGTATGCGGGAGGGGAGGGGAACTAATACAGGACATCAGTATCGGGTCCTTTTTACGCTTTTTTCTAACTAAATTGGAAGATTTCGATTAAAATGGTCATATTTCTTAAGTATTTTTGAAAAGGTTTCAAATTTTTACGATTTAGGTACTATCCTAACTTTTAAAAGGTTTCAAACCATCTGCTACTCCCCCTATCTGGCTACAAATTCTATTCAATCAGATAAACTATTTTGATCAATCCTTACAATTCGTTTGTCTGAGCCATCATAGTTGCAAGAACCGATGAGATGTAGTTTGGCGTCGATCCAATAAACTTTCTTCTGAACATAGTCTAATGTAATGCCGTTAGGCCATGCTACGTCTTTGTCGATGATAGTCTGTCGATTCGATCCATCCATGCCAGCCCTTTCAATTTTTCCCGCAGGATTACGACCCCAGTCTGACCAATACAGCCATCTATAAATAAGTAGGGATTATAAATATCGAATTGTTGCCATTTAGTTAATAATTTAACTGACCTTTTTTAGTTTCTACTTCTTTTGACGACGGGGGCGCGAATAGGAGAAAAAAAATTCATGTTTCTCCTCCTTTTGTTGGCAAAAAACTGTAAACTACTACCAACAGTAGGCTTAGAAGTAAATAAGTTCAACAGTAAGCGTGGAAAATGAGTTTTACATCTCAGCTGAGATTTACCATATTTTAGTGCATTTAGTAAGTCAGTAGACTGTGTTTAACTAAAGATCTATTCACATAAGTGTTTGGAAAAATTTTGGTGGAAAAAAAAAATTAAACATGCTTTAGGAACAATAAAAATGATCTTCTGAAAAATTCTATACTTTCAAACCGTAGCCTTTAGGTTTACTCTATTCACAACAGTGTCTTAGCTCTTTTTTTCGGCCTCTTTTTTTATTTTTTTTTGAAATATTTTTCATTTTTTTTTTATTAGGAATTTTAGGAATATGAAGGAATATGACAGACCTGATGAAGTTATGATTGTAAGCATTCAAAAGTTGAAATTTCTTGTCGAAATGGGCAAAAGCGTCTCAATTAACTCAACAAAGTTTCCGAACTGAAAAAAATACTATGCACACACAGAAACAGACGAAAAAAAAAAAAAAGTATTTTGAAAAATATATCGTGAGTGAAAACTTTTACTAGCTCAAAGCTTAAAATTCCACAAAGGAGAAGCAATAAGGCTTTCAAAAAGAGACATATTTCTCCAGAAGTTGCGTTTTCTTAAGGAATGATATGATTGGCTAATGAACATACGTCAAATGAAAAACGATGAAATTAAAGCACAATTTTCACCATGGAATTACACAATCTGTATTGTTCTCTTTGATACCAATAGCAAATGAAGAAAAAACAAGTTTTTTTCATATGAAGTTAAAGAGTAAAATTAAGGCTGAAAAAGATTATTCTGTATATGAAGGGGCTGTCTCCTCCTGAAACACCTGCTCTGCACATAGAGGTTTTACTGCTGCCTTTCTAGAAGCATTTTTAGAAGCAAAAAATATAATAAGTGTGTTATTGCAAGTGTTTTATTTACCAAAAGCATTTAAAAACATCTAAACGGACAATGTTATTATGTGAAGCAAATGCACTTCTATGCACCCTTCACTTATTTAGTCGTTGCTAAGAACTGTTTTTATTCCATTCCATTTCCACTTGTGTTTGAAAATTCGTTTTGAAGCATTGGGGGCAAAAAGTCAAACTTTAGGATAAAAGGTGGAGAATTGAGGAACGAACTTAACTTATATACAGAATAGTTTCTGTTCCTTTTAAATTTTGTTGTCACTCTTTTCTTTCATTTGAAAAAAAAAGTTTTTTTTATGTAATTTCTACCCGTTTTTAATACCATGCCCAAAGTTTCACTAAATAAGAGGGGGCTTAAACCCCTCAGTCCCCTCATTTAACCTAAAATTTAAGAAGAGCTCATTTGAAGCATGTAATTTTCAAAATAAATTATTTTTTTCCAAAACAAGCTTTTGTCTCTATAATAAGAAAGGTCCTTTATACCCCCTCAGTGCCCATACCACACGATTTATCCTATATTTACCTATGTAACATTATTTCTAATGAAGGATGGTCAGAGGTCAAATCTACAATGATTTCACTTATTCATTTAATTCATCCGAAGCATCATTCGCATGAAATTTGAACAAAATGAGCTCAAAACGCTTTTTGGACCATAGCTTCTAGAACTTTCACTCGATAACATTTCGGCCCAGTCCGGACCGAGATCACGGTTTTGCAGAAATATGGCTAAAAAATGCTTGCTCTTTTAAGGGAACTAGAAACTTTCGGTCGAATGAGCCCTCTCAAAAGATTCTACGAATTCTGGTTCAATACGACCACTTCTGATATATATTAATAAAAATAGAAAAACAAATGGGTTTAGAGTTTTCATTTCTGTTGAATTTGATTATATGGTTTTCACCAAGATGACACTCCTTTTTCGGCATCTTTACCCTTTTTTTTAAACTGTTCAAATTTTCATGTGCTATTTAAACTGATGAGCAAATTCAAGATTAATGGATTTTGCGTAAATGAATCGACTTGAATTACCGATCCAAGCACAATGAGGTGCCAATCCAAGGCTCTGTCAACTATGAGGGAGGCTACAAATCCCCCCTTTAACCCCGTTTTTACACTCAAATTTAGTACCCGAATGACAAGAAAGTTTCTTTAAAAGCAATAATCATCCCTAAAAAGATGTGCCTCTTCTTAGTGTCCCAATCATGACTGATGATTTACGGCTTAAAAATCCCGACATTTAGATTTCAGAGGAGTTGTACAGAAGAATACTGAATGAAGAAAACATATCTTTCTACCTCAGAGCGATAGCTGCAATATTTTTATTTTTTTTTAAAGGAGAAGGTTGAGCAAAATCTTACATTTGATACAAAAAGGAAGACTACACAAAGCTCTAGTTGAGCCTGCGAGACGAGAAACTGAAAAAGTCAACACTAAAACAGAGCAAAAGGTCTACACTTTGGATTTGCAGGCGGTGCTTTTGTTGTCAATCATGCATAGCAGAAAAGAATCCCTTCTTTTTGATCGCCCCTCGTATATTTCAATAAGACTTTCACCCCATTTGATGCTATGGAGCAGAATCTCAATCTTTACGGCTTGTGGAATGAGGCTTTACAACAACGTGACGCACCGTGATATTGGCAGCTCGTGTCACAAGGTTATTAGGATGAACCGTGATGTGAAGTTATTTCTGTTCTATGCTGATAATTGTGGTACAAACTACAAAAATTGTGCCCTTTACAGTGAGTTTATGATACTTGTGAATCCGAAAGGTGGGCCTGATAGCATTGTCATCAACTAACGAGCGATGGGTCACACCCCAATGACTGCAGACTCAGTGCATGGATCTATCGAGTCCAAGTTTCAAAATAGAGGTGAAAAGCAACAAGCATGTCAAAGCTGTGAGGATGTGCTTAGACGATTTTTGACGGTGGAGTTCCATCAAATCTCCATCCCTGGTGATGAAAAACGTTGGAGTCAAAATTGATAAAAATTAGCAGAGTCAGCGAACTTTGACATTTATTTTAGTTGCATAATCGACACGATTACTGTCTTAAGCCAATCCCAACAGTTTTTCACTTAAGACTCTGTGTCTAGTGTTGGGCAATGGGTGAGAAAAGTGCCTCAAAACTTGAGAAACTTTGAAGACTGTTATCTCGGAACAATGAAAAATGTATATATGCGTTTTTACTTTGGGAAGCCGAGAAATACAAATTACTTTTAGTGGCGTATTTAGTGGGGAGGGGGGGAGTATTCTTTCCAAGAGCATCCAAAATCAACTAAATGTTTTCTTCTTTTCTAACGGTCTCTTTCAATTGAATGAAATTGCTGAGTTGTTATTATTTCTTTTTTTTTTTTTGTAAATTTAATAGAAAAAAATATGTTTCCTTTGAAGACCCTAGTAGCTTCTCGGCATTTTCCTTTGTATTCCGAAATTGAATGTAACTATAATTAGAGGATCTCCCAAAATCGACAAAAGCGCAGTTGAAGATGTTTTAAAATCATAAAACTCTTTTCCTTTGAAGTTTCAGTCTCTCTTATTCCACAGAGGAAACTAAACCACAGAGGAGAAAAAACCTGGACAAAAGTTTTCTGGGTGATTGAAGACAGTGTATATGTTTACAATCAGGGAAATGTTCTGCGGCTCATGGCTTAAACATATTAAATTATTTTTCATTGAAGAAAACCCTTAAAACAACTCCCCGTTGCATTTCTCTGAAAAACTTTTCGAATTAAAACTCTATCGAATTAATTACTATTTATCAAAGAGAGAGAGAGAGAGAGAGAGAGAGAGAGAGAGAGAGAGAGAGAGAGAGAGAGAGAGAGAGAGAGAGAGAGAGAGAGAGAGAGAGTAGAGAGAGAATGAGAGACTGAGAGAGAAAAAGAAAAGAGAGAGTGATATATTCAAATTGTCTTTATATTGTGGGGTTTGTAAATTTACAATATATCTCCCCATCTTGGAAAACTGATGTCTATAAATGCACTTTCTCATATTATGGCCTACCCCTCACAAAGTGTCTCCTAGTCGCCTCCTCTTAATATCAGATATGTGTGCTTCTGTGCAGCGTTGCCAACGCTTTGAGATAAATTGTACCAGTTTTCCGACCAAAATTGTACCACAAAAGATTAATTTGTACCATGTGAAGAGTAGGTTAAAAATTCGCTGCTCGCGTCGCTTTGTGACGCTCGCCGGTAGTTATTTTTAATTGATTTCGCTGAAAATGAGAAAAGGTTCTTGGGTAAGAGCAGGAAAAATAAACCCAAGGTAGTAGCAACCTCATAGCTTGAAATATGAAGAATGCTTCTATAGACTCTCTCACATTAACAAAATAGCCGACCCAAACCACTAAAAGCATTTTAGAAGAAGGTTTCAGTAAAATTTCTGAAAGCGTTCTCGAATCTGATTGTCGTGGTTATGCCTTCCTTTAGAAATTTTGGGCATTAAGGCTAATAATGGATAAAGTAAGGAGTCCAATAACGTAATGTCAACAACTTATAATCACCCTATAGGATGAGTAACGAGCACCAGAAGCTACACACAAAACATATCAGCAATCACGCTATGACAGTGGCGAACACTACGGATTCCCATTGGCCCACGAGCTAGGCTACCCACCGACTATTTACGCGTTGAACACACAATTCACTGGTCATTCTACATAAGTTCTTGGTCGATTCTACTAATCAGAGCTAAATTAATTTAACAGAAGTATTTCGACTATATTGGACAAGAAATCAGGTTGAACCGCACAAAGGTAATGAATCTGTAACATTAAAAAAAAGGGGAACATTTATGCTAGTTGGTCATTTTTCTTTTGTTTCTTCTTGTAGCCCAGCTTTTCATATCCCCTTCTGCAACTTTTCCACTTTGGATGCAGAACCGTTTTCAAAAGTGGTTTTCAGTTCTTTGAGATGATCCGTTTTGCACTTAGAAGCCCGTTCAAGGTGGTGAAACCGAGACGATTTCTAATGCTGGTTTTGTTCAGATTGAAAGCTGAGAAAGTTCGCTCAGCAGCAGCGGAAGCGTTTGGGAGAACAAGTAGGCTTAAAATGAAATGCCCGAGCAGAGGAAACCGCTTAGACCTATTAACATCTTTTTGCCAGCTGGATCTGAGTCAATCGAAGTACCAATCTCAGAGCAAAAGGGTAATCTCTTTTACTCTTGGAAAATATCTTCCAGATCATTGTCAATCAGTATATTCAGAAACTGTGCCAGAAGCGGTGCTAGGTTTGGCTGATTTTACTATACTCACATAGAATAGCGTGGATGAAGAATAAAAATCTTGGAACGACAATTTGTCTATCTGCAACAGAAATCTGACACAAATTTAGAAGACGTACTTTTAGTAGAGAATAGTTGGAAATGAGTGTTGATAAAAATTTACCAACCAATCTTTAACCAATTTGTTGCAATTTTAACTTTCCGCTTCTGAACTACAAGTGTGGTGCTAAAATCAAAAGAAACCCCATGTCAATAAAAAAAAACAGGCTTTGTTATAGAAAGATGTGACTATGGTGTGGCTTGGGCATATGTCAAAACTTAAACAAATATTAATTATTGTCGATGAATCCATGAAATCAAAAACGTCTGAAAAAAAAAATGATAATAAATTAAAGCTTAAAAACAACAGAAATAGACACAAATAGGATTTAGGCTGCAGTATCCCAAATCCCCACACCCCATAAAAAAAAGTGTTGCACTTTACTGAGGACGATATATATTTTAAACAAGTGTCTAGAATAAAAAAAAATCAACATTGAAAACCTACAATACTGACCAAATTTCAAGAGAAAAAAAAACAATTTTTTGACAGTAATATATTTGTGACAAAAAAAAACTAAATTAATTTCAGAATGACGCCTACTTTCGTCACAGTATATTTTAATTCTAGTCAAGACTTTTAAATTGATAAATAATTTTTAAAGGAATCTGTCCAGTTTCCAGTAAACAACAAATGACACTTCAACCTTTAGGTTGGTTTGGAGGATAGCAGCCCCACCCTTATCTGTGGTGTTCTGCTATATAATTTTAGTTGCCATTTTTGTGGTATATTCTAAACCATTTTAAACGCCCTGGGTATAAAACATTTTAATTTGAAAACGTATGCTCTTCAATTTTGTAAAAATAATCTAGGCTACAGTCAATCTGCTTTCGAGATGGAATTCAAAGTATTTCGTATAATGATGAATTGAACACCTTTGGGAAATCTTTTAGAAACGAAAACAGCTATAGCTTAAGGCTTAGAAACAATAGAGCCATCATAATGAAGAATCCTTATTTCTTTGGAGATAAAACAAGTTTTAAATAGGCTACTTTTCAAACTTTATGACCCATGTATAAGTTCTGAACAGGCTTCAGTTTCTTTTCAGTGGGGCACAACTTACTAACAGACAAAATTATTCAAAGTACAATTTAAATACTTATTTATAAAAAAGTAAATAATGCGTTTGCTTACCAATAACTTGCTTGAGTGTAATCTTTGAAAGGTAAAAATAATAATCCGGCGAATTTTTTACTAAAACGTAATGGACAAAAGGGGAGATGAAAACATTAATCAACTTTTGCGCTCCACTGCAAATATATACTTTTTAATAAATTAATAAAGGTATGTCGTTTTTCACAATTACTTTCCCTTTTGTTCTATACATGCAATTTTAGTTTATTTGTATTTTCCACTTTCAAAGAGACTGCATTTTTTTTTACATCTGACGTCATTTATACAGCATTTTCTGGGGATAGCACGTGTATTTTATCCGACAACCAATCCAAACCGTTTCAAGTGGTGATCCTTCTAGCCTCTGACGTCATTTATGACCCGTAAAACGCTAAAAATAAGTAATCTGTGTTTGTGAGATATAAGTGATTTTGGAAGGCTCGAACGCACTGAAATAAAAACTAAATACCAGTTACATTTTTGTTGTGCAGAACAAAAGCCAACTTCCAGAATTTCAAGAGCGTACAATCACGAATCATAAGTTAGCCTTTTCACGGAAAATGTAAAGTATTCTCGGCAAATTACTTTAAATACCTAATACACGACCACTCAATGAAGATAATTTACTTAGCCGAGTACCATATTAAGTGAACTAGTAAGTAAATTCGTAAACCTCATATTGAGAAAAACATGGTGAAAAAACCCCAGAAATTTAATGGTCAGTTTAACAAAAAACCCACTAAAATGAGTGCTAACCTAGAAAAAAAATGCCATTTCGACAGTTGGCATAAATTTCGCCGCTATTGAATAAATACAGCTGTTTTCTAGCTTGAAAAACAATATGTTTTTCTAAACCCCATACAAATTAGATTATTTTAGAATATTTTAAAAACAAAATCTATTTTGTTATATTCTTGCAGAATATTTTAAAAAGAAAAGAAGAGAAACATATTATGTCATACAGGGCCGGATCGGGACCGATTGTAGTTTTCTTCGCTGGGCCCTTTCTATATATTAAATTATTGAGTAAAATTCTAATATATATATATATATATATATATATATATATATATATATATATATATATATATATATATATATATATATATATATATATATATATATATATATATATATATATATAGTACCAGGAGACCAACGGCTTACGCAGCAGGCTTTTAAATGTTGAATCTCATTGTCACTTGTCTTCTATCCGAGGCTGTTGTCCCAGTGAAGCAACAAGTTGATTTAAATGATCCTCCACTTCCTGCATTTTCATGCAGCCTTTACCATAGTTGTTTGTGTCTCAAAATATTTCTTCCAAGAGATCCAAGGGGTATACGAGAGATCCCATGATCTAAAGGATGTGCAAGGGGCTCTTTAGCAGCTTCATCGAGGTCTAAAAAGTACATTTGGCCACATAAATTTGATTCAAAATTACCTTCAGGGGTTTGTGATTGATGTGCAACTAAATTGATTTTGTGATAAATTTGTCCATCTACTTTGAAGCTGAAAACCATTACGATTATTTATGGTTTGATCACCGCTTGCGTTGAATGAAGCTAAAGCAAAACATCAATTCCAGTTTCGTATTTGTTTTTGGAGCTCTTTAAAGAGCAAATGATGTCCTATAATAGGCCAAATCCATTCATTTGTAAATTGTGGAGGTGGCAATGCAATTCGACCAAGCAGGCAGCAACCTTCAAATAAATTATCTTGTTTGCTACTTTTCCTGCGGGAAAGTAGCTGACTTCACAGTGAATATATACAATATTGAAGGGTCCTAATGATTTGTAATTAAACCTTGCGTAGTTGACGGCATCTTTGTAGTTTTTTACTGGGTTTTGCGCCTGTGGCGCCAAAGATTGCGATGGCATTTTTCTTCTCACGTAATATTACTTTCTTCCGCACTTTCATTTTGACTTGTTCTGATTCTCGCTATTGCTTGACTTCTAACAGCACAATTCTCTGTTCTTCACTGTCATTTATGACACGTTCTGATATTTGTTTTCGCGTGTCTACTAACCCTAAAATTTGTTGTTCTTCACTTTAACTTTTGACACGTTCTGATTCCCACTGTTGCTTGTAATTCTTACTGCCGCAGGGTTTCTAACTACACATTTCATTGTTCTCGCTGTCTTATTACTTCTAACTAAATTATTTCTTTGTTCTTCATTTTCATTTTTGATTCGTTGTAATTCCCCCTGCCACTTATCTTTTAGCAGCATATTTCTTTGTTGACTCGTTGTAATTGTCATTTTCACAAGAATTATAATTGAAAATTTCTTTGTTCCTAATTTTTGTTTATCATTGCTTCAGACATTTGCTTTAATGCTCCTTGGCTTAGCTGCTCGGATTGGTCTTGTCACTTTTTATGGTCTAGGTTGTTCATTTTCGAGCGTGCATTTACATCTCTCATGCTGTTCTCTTTATTTTGTCTCATTTGATGACCCAGTTTGTTCCTTTTGAGCTTACGTTTTTGTCTTCTTTTGTCCTTTTTTTTCCTCATTTTTAGCTGTTGTTAATTTACTTTTTTCTCCTCTAGATATTATGAAAATCCTAAAAATGCCCTTTAAAATTTACATCACCGAATATGAATAAATGAATTTGCACGTTTCTGAGCTTTTTTCAATAAACTGGTTTTAAAATTGTTTGAAAATCTAATTTCCTTGCGTCTTCACTTTCAATCGACATAACTGATAAACAATTTAATCTTTCCCGATTCATTGCTGGTATAAGATAGTTTTGTTTTATTGATTGGTTTTAGCCTGGAAAATGATCTCTCTCCAGAAGCAACGCTTACTGGAATTGTTAAGAATATTTTACAATTACGAGAAAATCTTTTGTTCATTTTGATGGCAGCGCGGGGCCCTTTCAAATACGGGCCCAATTGGACCCAATCGTTCCAATTGCCCTTTACCCGGCCCTGATGTCTTATTAACAAGAAAATAAACTTGCGTCATGTCAGTATTAATACGAATGACAAAAATCCATTTTCAACTCAAAATTTTCAAATGTTTTACGAAGGGAAAGCTTTTTTCAGCCCCTCTTCCATTCTGGTTTGCACGTAAGTGAATTATTTTTATTTTTAAATCCCAATATTGTGGACCAAAATTTCCCATTAGAGAATTGTTCATACCTTCTCCTTTGTTCAAGTATACCTATTATATATGATTTTTTAAAATATTATCACAATTTATTTATCTAATATAATATAATTGTTGTTGCATTGGCTGTGGTATTTTCTAAGCTATTCCAAATTTTTAATTATTGAATATTTTAGTTTTGAAAATTAATGTTCTTTCATTTTAAGCAAAACAATCTAGAGTGTAACAAAGCTCCTTTTGACTTGTCTCACGCCAATCTACCGTATAATAATCCATTTAACACCGTTTGGGAATTTCTTAAAAACCCAAGCAGCCACAGTTTACATTATAATGTAACCGAACAATAAAACAATTCTCATACGTCGTAGATGAAACAGATCTCGGAGAGGCAATTTTTCACATTTAATGACCCATAAAAAAAATGAGCAGGCTTCAGATTTCTTCCAATTTCTATTCAGTGGAACGCGACTTAGTAACAGACAAAACAGTCCATAGCATCTTCTAAATACTTGTCTACAAGAACATTAATGGAAACTGAATATCCGCTAGACATTTTTGTTACGTCAACGATTAATATTATACGACAAAAAATTAGAACGAAAGAAAGGAAATTTATTATGTTCAGTTATCAAGATAATAAACTAACACTATGTTTTTAACTGCAATTGTTTAATATAAGTACTTTATGCACGTCTTCTTTCTTATGTTGAAAATAATTAAACATTTTCTAGAAGGATATTCAGCATTACAAGTACAACAGAAAGGATGGAAACTCAATTGTGATGAAAAAATTCCCCTAGAGACTTTTACTTGCTTTGCCACATAGTCAGATCAGCAAGGAGACTAGCCTCAGAGAAACAAAACTGGTTATAAATTTGTTATTTTGTAACACGCCAAGCTAATGCAGCATCAACCTCGCTGTTGCTTGATGATTATAGCCTCATGTAGAGTTCATTACACAGCTGCTCTGAATAAGGGAAAAAGGCACTACCTCTATACGAATCGGCCATATTGCTACCTTCATCAAAGCCAATTCCGAAAAACATGATTATTTCCAATTCGAATTCGAAGCATGGTCTAATAATTTGCTCCGCAAGTTTTACCCCAGTTAAATCATTTGTGGCGTCCTAGCACGAAAATCGTTCTTCAATCCAGTTATTGTTGCAGGAACAAGGTGCACTTTTGAAGTTATATTACTCGTCTCATTAGCCCCACTCTGTATTTTCCAGTCTGTTTAAAATTATGTTCCGAGTGACATTTCCAACAATGTTGATGATGTTTTTCTGTACTTGAGGAGACCCACTACGCGTTTGTTGAGGGCAATTGAAAATGCACCTCCAATTTTATGTTTCTCCTATTTAACATCAATTGCAGCAAATCGGGGGGGGGGTGACTTTTTCACGATGACCACATCTTTCCACGCAGTCTTGTAAGTTCAACTGCAGGTCAATTGGAATGTATTTTTTTTTCTTTAAACAGCATCATCATATATTTGCGTGCATGGCACTGTCTTCGTCATGATATTTGAAGTCAGCAAGATCGTCTTTTGGTCAGATCCAGCTTCAAAATTAAGTATCCAAACCTGCTCAGGTCTCGGATTCACCAAACAAGAAGCAGTATTTACAGAATGTGATTACGATAAATATATATGTGCCTACAGCTTCGACGACGATAAATATATTAAACAAATCGGCTTTTTTTTGTTGGAATTCTAAATAAGTAAAATCTATCCAATTTAATGTTGCGCACAAAAAATTGTAAGTCTGAGAAAATTTGCTGCTGGATTTTAGAAAAAGCACCTTTAAAAGGTAAAGTGAAATGACATCGTTTCTATACAATCCTAAAAAGGGCTTATCCCAGATTTGCCTCTCAATTACTCAGACTATCTGTCTTGGATTTTTCTACAATTAGCCATGTCTTGATGCCCTGCTGCAAAATACTTGATTTTAATTCAAAATCACCAGATTTTCTTCCTATAATAGAACAGCCATGAATAATTTTTTAAGGGAGGGGGAGGTGTCGAATAGGGACAAAATTCTTCTATCAATTGATGTTTAAATGGTTTGAGTTCAGTGGCGGTTCTGGCCTCTTCTGCGCCTGGGGCAAAATCTTGATTGCCTTTTTTGAATGATTCTAACAACAAAAATGGATAATTCTAGACCCGCTAATTCTGGAAACAACGACGTTTGGTTACCAGACCCTCTACATTCTACACAACTACTTCAAGATACTCATATTTTTTTCTTTGCTTCCAGTGCCTGTACTGTAAGTCAATATAAAGCAAAATGAATGCAAGCATATTGAGCGGAAGGTTTACTGACTGTTGATTTGATTTATAAAAAAAAGAAACTTCATTATAGTAGCCTACTCTGTGCCAATGAACTATTAAGTACTCTATTTAATTATAATTTGGAAATTCAGTAAGGTATTGCCACAGTTCATATAATTATCCAGTAAGCTTATTGCAGATCATTTCTGGTCTTCGTTCTCGGTGCGAACAAAAAGCTCCTCCCACTTCTTCGTGCAGTTATTAATAGCAGGTTTCTACTTGTTTCCGATTGTTTCACGCCTGACTTGTCTACCCGTGAAAAGATTTGACGCCGCTTATGTTTCTACGTTCTCTGGAGCACTCGCACCCCGGTCCGGGTTTTTATAATGGGTGAGATAGAGAATGATCATACTGGATAATTATATGAACTGTGGGTATTGCTGTCTATAGAACTAAATTGTTCCATGCTTAATGATTGCAATCTTTTTCTAGCCTTAAAATGTTAAAAAGATGCATAAGCCTGCAATGACAAAAAAACATCCATTAATAATCTCTTTAATTAGGGTGGTTTTGTCAGGAGTAACATGAGTGCCTAGTTTTGCTGCAAAAACGGGAGCACCAGGAGCCAAAACACAATTTTTGGAGCCAAAACACCAGGAGCCAAAACATCCATTAATAATCTCTTTAATTAGGGTGGTTTTGTCAGGAGTAACATGAGTGCCTAGTTTTGCTGCAAAAACGGGAGCACCAGGAGCCAAAACACAATTTTTGGAGCCAAAACACCAGGAGCCAAAACATCCATTAATAATCTCTTTAATTAGGGTGGTTTTGTCAGGAGTAACATGAGTGCCTAGTTTTGCTGCAAAAACGGGAGCACCAGGAGCCAAAACACAATTTTTGGAGCCAAAACACCAGGAGCCAAAACATCCATTAATAATCTCTTTAATTAGGGTGGTTTTGTCAGGAGTAACATGAGTGCCTAGTTTTGCTGCAAAAACGGGAGCACCAGGAGCCAAAACACAATTTTTATCAACCATACGCACAGTTTCGATGAATTAACAAACAAAAGATTGTTGCCCATTTGGTGCAGCCATTACGATATTTGGAAATATATTTCATTCAAGATATCACAGAGTCACGCTATATCAAAAACAAAAAAAAAAGGTCACACCAGTTCTAACCTGACCAAAGTAATTAAGTATGCAATAAGAGAGGCTG
The DNA here is from genome assembly GCF_049724085.1 of Artemia sp. Qi Xiang Cuo. Taxonomy (NCBI): domain Eukaryota; kingdom Metazoa; phylum Arthropoda; class Branchiopoda; order Anostraca; family Artemiidae; genus Artemia; species Artemia sp. Qi Xiang Cuo. The sequence goes on along the minus strand of NC_142794.1, from coordinate 70,925,685 downwards.
TAGTCTCGAATACAGACTGTCTGAAAACCCTTGTCTAATTGTGTGAGATAGATCTTAAAAGTGCAGAACTTGAATAGATGCATGAAAGAAAACAGCAATTTATAATAGAAAAGACATTTCGTTGCTGTGAAGCACTTCCAATGAATTATAGAAGCAAACAAGAAAAAATCGAGACGATTCCTTCAAGGAAGAGATCAAGCCCCACAAAATTTTTATTGTGGCATAAAACAGGGGCAAAATTTGTGGAAAAATTTTGTTTACGCCTCTGCAGAACAGCAAAATGGGTCATTTAATATGTTTACAAACAGCTAACATTTCAGTTTTGAAATTTTAGCTTTAGAACTAAAAATGAACAGTTTCCGTCGAGACATTCATAACGTAAATATGAAAAGTGAATTTAGTCACCAAAAGTAAAATAAACAGTACCGCAGGAGGGTTCTATCAAGGAAGGGTTAAAAGCCCTCCCCTCCCTCCTTAGTGATTTTAAAGAGAACTTGTCTTATAAGCTCTTGCCTGAGTTTCTGCTGGAGCATGACTACTGTTCAATGTGTGTTGCAATGCAGGGAAAGAATGATGTCCAGTAAAATGCATTCGATATTTCAAGTGGTTGATAGTTCTATCGAATTGCTAGGCATCTATTTGAATTGCTAGGCATATTCAGAGCTATTCTAGTTTAATAAGTTATTTTGGGGTTTAGAAATTCATAAATTAACGATTTTACTTGGTTAGTGTCTTCAATTATTTCTAATTTGTTTTAATAAACTAAGAATATATAATGAAAGATAAATACAATAAAGTATAAGAAACATGACAGAGAACACAAATACGCTTTGCTGTCTAGGGTTTTAGCAAAAGAAAGATTAAAACGGTTAGGACATATATTCTACAGACTACCTGACGGTTTAATTTTGACAATCCTACTGGAGTGAAGCGAAAAGCAAGACGAGCTCAATGTGCAGTAGAGAGGAGTTACGAGAAAAGTTTCAAGGAAGGTGGGGACTCCAAAAGAAAGACATGAGCAAAGGTCTCAGTAGAGTGTAGTAGCGGAGAAGTGGTAATAGATGAGCTGCTATCGGGTAGCTGTGCGCCAAGAGAAGCTTTAAGCGGTAATAGTAATGTCAGTGAATCACTTTCCTTGCTTTTGAAGTAGTCTTCTTTTTTCCCTTCTCCATTTCGTTTCTTTTCCATTGCTTCCGTTTTAAGTACTCTCAGAGAGAGAAAAATAGACACAAAAACGCAAAAAGGATGAAGGAACAAAAGAGCAAGAAGAAAAGGAAAATCAGAGCCGTAAAGATGGTTAATTTACCAGCGATCACGAAAAGAAAGCAACAGAAATATATCTAATTTATTGTTTTTTTACGATAGGGGGAAGGGTTAGGACCTGAGATTTCCGTCTTTACCCCGATTTTTTCAGTAGACCAGAAAACAAGAATCAATTTCGACAAAACTGAAAACTTTATACTTTCTTTAGTGTCCTTGATTCGCCAAGTAGGGATATCACCTAAGGGTCATATTGTTTTGGCCTTTGTGCATTGTTTTGTTGATTAATTGTATTCATTTACGCTTCCTTTGGTTATTTGTTGCGTAACTAACCAGAACGAGCAGTAATAACTAAATATAAGGTTAAAATACAAAATACACGAAGCCCCTTTGCTGCATTCGCAGGTAATTTCATGCAGCAATGCCTTTCCTTCCTAACGCAGCATTTTCAGGTTGTATGCAATACAGTAAATATTTTAAATTATTCGACGGCAGATCCCTTTTGATGTTTTTAATTCAGAGGTAAAAATAAGTCATGGAAATTATTGAAAAGAGATTTTGATTATTCTGTTTGTGTTCTGTCCTGTTCCTTTCAAGTTTTTAGTAAATTCTAAATTTACCCTAACATATTTTCAATCTTTCAAGCTTCACCAAAAAGATTTGAGAGAAACAGATAGTTCAAAAATAGACAAAAAATCAAATAAGTGTAAAAGATGGAAACAAAACTAACCCGTCTAAAGGGTTTACTGCAAGGCTTCTTGGTTCACGCAACTTGTCAGAGATAACTACTCGTCTGATTTTTCCATCAAGAGTTGACATTTCAATAGTCTTTTTAGTATTATCTGACCAATATAGGTGATTGTAAATCCAGTCGACTGCAAGACCATCTGTTGAGACATCGCCATCTATAATTACTTCTGGACGGTACCCTTCGTCTAAGGGAGATCTAAAAACAATATTCTGGTGATCAACGAATCATACTAAAATTTGCAAATCCCAATTTTGTTTAAATATTTTAATTAGCCCCAAACCTGTTTAACAGACGGACATCACATGGCCTTTTTGTCATATCCCCTTCGCCTCTAAAATCACAAGGTTCATACAATTTGCTGCATGATTTCTTATTTTCATACAGTTCACCTAATTGTTGGGTATTTTTCTATATTTGGCCCCAAAAAAACTGTTTGCCCCTCACTCAAAAGTGAATTCTTAAGAAGAACAGTTCATACAAAACTTATAGCGAAAGGGCAAGGGAAGGAAACCCAGAGATTCAGAATTTCATTTGAATGTTTTAGTTTAACAATACCCATCTGATTAGATGGGCATTCTCCTCCCCCTCCCCCTTTGGGTTCATCCCTCTTCCCCAAAAAATATCAGGTTATCTGCAATTAGCCTAAAAGTTTCTTGTTTTCATACAGTTCGCCCAATTGTTGTGAATCTTTTTATAATTGGCCCCCAAAAAAACTGAAGGCTCAAAAATTAGTTTTTACACATAACAGTTCATGCAAAGAAAAAAAAATGCATAAAGTCTAGAGAATGAATGACAGTGATGAACGATGTAAAATTTGCCCCATAGTTTCTTGTTTTCATGCAATTCACCCAATTGTTGTGAATCTTTTTATAATTGGCCCCCAAAAAATTGACGGCTAAAAAATTAGTTCTTACAAATAACAGTTCATGCAAAAAAAAAAAAAGGTGCAAGAAGGAATGGCAGTAAGAGAGCGAGGGACGAATATCCAACTTTGGTGGTTGTCAATGCAAGATGGTATGCAGGAATTTTTCTGGGGGGGGGGGACAGGGTGTAACATTGTTTTTTTATAATCTAAATAATTTAATATTTTCGAAAATTAGGGATTTCATGCGGGTAGGGATCCGAGGCCTCCCAATCTTAACTCCATCCCCAACCCCCTGCGAACGTCTATAGTTCAAACCAGGCTTGGTAATTGAGTTATCTCTCAAGAATTTTTCAACTTGACATAATACCTTTTAAACTGGACTTATTTTCAAGCTAATTTAAACTCACATGATTAAGTCTAATGTACAAGTACATTTTGCATTCACAGTCATATTTCAATTCACGATCAAAAAATATTTTCATAGTAAACCAAATACGCGTTTGACGATGGATTTTTGGCAATTTTACCAATTTTCGGTTTTCCAGCAGGAGACAGTTGCATCACCTATGGTCTTTTGTGTGAGTCTTTATTTATCAAGTATGACTACGGCTTCAAAGAAAACATGAAGAATTTAAATTTAATTTGACTAGTTTCACTAAAATTTAGGTTTATAAAATTTAACTCAAATTAAGTTTAATAAAATGAGGAATTTAAATTTAAAGGAACTTTTATGCTGTTTGCGATGGCGTCACTGTAAGGAATAGTCCAAAAAAAATTCTGCATAAGAAATAATATAGTTTTCCATATGTGAATTTTTTCGTTCATTTTTCTCTTTTTATTTTTCTTTGTACATAAAATTTGCGTCTTTTATATTATTTTCCTGCTGTTTATTCAAGATTTTTTTCTTTTTTTTTCTGATGAGGGTTTCCAGATGTGAATTCAAAATCGTCAGTATATTCCACAAGGCCGTACCCAAGATTTTTTTTTTCGGAGGGGATTTTACTAAAAAAAAAATCAGGGGGGGGGGATTACACAAAAAAAACTAAAAAAACGCATACAAAATTTGTTTATATACATTTTTGTTACTTTTTTTACGAGTCAGATAAAAATTTCGGGGGGGGGGAGTTCAAACCGGGTACGCCCCCCCCAGGATACGGCCCTGATATTCCATTGTCAGTCTTGATTAAAAATTTACCTGTTACTTATATGTTTCTATATTTTCATATATACTCCTTTTTTAGGGTCTTAATCTAGCTTTTGATAGTATAGCCTACTGTAGCCTAATTGATACCATCTGTGCGTGTTTGTTTTTTTCAAGTTATAAAACCAGGTAAACCAAATTGTTATTTGAACGAATAAACTCACACAGGTCTATCAAAAACAATTCATCGAGTCATTTGCTGCATTAGATTTTATACTTATGCTCCTTTCGCTTGGTTCCCATAGTTATTAAAGCTCTTTAGATTAAGGTTGCATCTAGGAAGAACAAGATGAATCCTAGCTCCTCTTATATCCACTCCTCTGGGACTAATGGAAGTTTTTCTTGAATAGAAGAGGCTCATAGGCCAACTCTTCTTGGATTATTGAAAAAAAAATACTGTCTTGGTGTTTATGATCTATGAGCCCTTTCTTATGAAACAGTATTTGGGTTGGTACTTTTTCTTACATTTTTTTCTTCAGTATTGTTTTGGGAAATCTGTTGGTGTGTTTTGCTTCATATTTCAAAGATGGCAGCATAAGCACGCCATAACTGCATTGTCATTGCATTTATATTGTCATAGTCACCGAACTGAGTATAGACCCAGGCCTACAATACATACATCATCAAACTGAGGCTCAAACGAGGCTCACAACATAGACCAAACTTGCAAACGAAAAGCTGCAGAAAATTGCTAATAAACTGCTTTTTGGTTTGTTTGTATGTTGTTCTTTTGTTTACATTGAGGGTGCTTTCGGATACTATCTATTATGAAAAATCTTTGGATTCCATTTTTGCACAAAATTTTCCCTTTTTCCAGAATCGTTCAAACAGACATAAGGTGCTTAAAATACAAGGAGATAAATACGATAAACAGAAATAGGATAGAATATAAATATTGTAATATGACGCTTAGGTGATAGATAATAGTATACAAAGATAAAATAAGATACTTACCTGTATATACGATCTGTATGAGAATCTGACCAATAGAGCATGCCCGTTTTGAAGTCATAGTCGATAGCGCATACACTTTTTGTGTCATTTACCAACTGCGTCATGTCCTGTCTGTCCAAAGATATCCTTCTAATGTCCACTTTATGTGCAACTAATAAAGAGGCATGTCCTTCAATGGCCTTGCACTTCCTTTTATCATTAGGATCCTTTTTGTATCCGTCGACGCAATCACATTTGAAGGATCCCTTCTCGTTTATGCAAATCTGTGAGCAAATTCCCACTTCAAGGCACTCGTTTACATCTGGAAAAAGGATTCTCTTGGATTTCATGGAATTTTTATTTAAAGCGACTGGGAATTTAAATGTTCATTCAATTCAAAAGATAACTTATTTCTTTGTTTGATTCGACCCTTAGAAACTTGATCCTGGAACAACAGGATCACACACAGGAGGTTTTTATTCTATATAAGAGTATAAACAGTAGAATATGTATACGTAAATGTTAAAGTGTGTAAATGTTAATATGCAGGAATATTATTAATATTTAAGACTGTAAAACTATCAGGACTATTGACATGTCATCTTTTGAAATGATGGTTTGATAAAATCAAAAAGAATTATCAAATTAAATATGACTTGGAGAGTTTTCCTATCAGATAGCAGATAATTATTCTTCATCACTATTTTACCCTACAAAGCTTAAAACTTACCACCAAAAATAAAATGAACACTCAGAAGTTATCTCAAAAACAAAACTTAAATTCAGATACACTTATACTTGGAAAACATCGATTAAGAAGTCAAATAGTTGTACTAAGAATGGGATAATTTGCATTATTCGCGCTTAATAAGGCCTTGATTTTTGTTTACAAAATCACATATACGATTGATCCGTATTTCCCCTTAATTCTTGCAATTTTTAATAGGTTACATATTTTTTGCATATACCGTACAAAGGATTATCAAAGGATTAGACGAAAGATTATCATAATTTATTCCGAGTCATTATGAATAATGTCAAAGAGGCGATTTTCGACTTGGACGAACTAACAGACGATGACAAAAGGAGTGATACTATTTATCAGATATGTGGTGTGCGGCTGTTCCTCATTTGTCTTTTCAATATGTTAGTTTTTCCGTTTCTGCCTGCATCATCGGCTTTAGAAACTTGCAGGGGGGGGGGTATATCATGATGTAATTGGATTTATTGTTTTAATTTACTGTGGAATAAACCTATCCATCATAAAATTGCCGCTCTCCTCGCATGGTTTTCGTCTTTTGTGCGTATTTGTATTCGTTTAACTAAATAGCCATCGCAGCACTCATCACTTGTTACATACATTTAAAAAATATGACACGAAGAAGTTTACAAATCTGTTCGCATGGCGCTTAACGGATGGTAGGTTGTTGTGATGCTTAGTAATTCTTGTTTGCTAATAGCGCTTTCCCGAATCTCACTATTAAACCATATTGTCGAGCGAATAAAGTAGGCTAGTTCAAGAGCTCAAGGGTACTTTTATTGTTGCTGAAGCGGGGTCCGAATTTTATTTTAGTAGCACGAAGAAACAACTTTTGATAAAGGGCATTCAAGACCCATTTCGCGGTACATTGAACCCTTTTGCGCCCACTTGTCGACAGCACTTCAGACTCACCCACCACCAATTCAAATTAAAAATACCAACAATTCAAGGCCGTATCCAGGGGGGGGGTTACCCGGTTTGAACCCCCCCCCCCCCCCGAAATTTTTTACCGACTCGAAGATAAGTCGAAAATTAGTAAAACCTAGGTAAAAATCAGTAAAATTAGTCGAAAAGTGTGTCAAAAATTAGTAAACCCCCCCCCCCAAAAAAAAGTCAAAAATTAGTAAAACCCCCCTGAACAAAAATCCTGGATACGGCCCTGCAACAATTGTATACATCTATTATAGTAAAAGTAAGCAATTTTGTAATAGTAAAGGGGGGAGATTTTTTCTGATATTTTTTTTTTTTTTTTTAGAGCCTGCTGACACCTTTGCCCGTTTACGCCGTTAACCCATTTTCCACCCACTTGTTAACAGCACTTGTATGAACCATTTACAGCTTCATGTGTGTCTACAGGGAGGGAGGTCAGGCCCCCTCCCTACAGAGAAAAAACACCAATGCGTGTATTCATGAGCGGTTGATAAAAATGCTCTATAAAATGAGCACAACCTAAGATCAGGAGTAAAAGTAATTAATTTTCTTTAATTAGTCTGCTTATTTTCCGATAGTCCGCTTTGATAAAAGGGGAAAATGTTACCGATACTTAAACGATTGAGCTAGATTGAAACCGACTACCGAAAAGCATGGAGTATTAAATAAATCCCCCCCCCCCCCCAAAAAAATGACAACAAACGGATAAACTGTCAAGAAAGGTTCAACCTAATTAGTCGACCCTAAGATAAGAAGGGCACGAAAGCCATTCAGTTCGTTTCAGGTTTCTCTTCGTTCTTCTGATGCATGCAAAAATAGCTTTCTTTCTCTCCTGGTAGTCTCCGATGTTCAAAGGACAAACGATCTGGAAAACCACTCGAGATTCTTTTTGCAAAATGGAGACCGGATCTCATAGGATGAAGCACGGATCTTCATTTATATGGAACTGAACTACGCTAAGTTGAACAAAATGAACAAATGCTTTTGTTAAAAAGTTAGAATTCCCAAGGAAAGCTACCAAAGCTATGAAACATCCAGAAGAGCAATAATTTTAAATGAAGACTTGGCGGTGATGCACCAGAGATTTAATTTATTTTATTCAATATAGGAGAAAGCCACAGGCTTGTCGCAATAAAAATGTAATTTAGTGTCACTGCATACTATGTTGAAGCGATAAACAGGTAAAAAGCCATAAATCGTTCAAACTCATAGAAACGGCATGTTTCATTTCTTCTATTTTTGTTCTTTTCCTACAGAACAGGCTTGTTTCTCACATGGTAATCCCACTGGCTCAGAGTAAGGGCAAATCAAGAAGTTCCGAATTTTTTTTTCGTAAGAGGAATAGCAGATCTCACAGAAGAAAGCCCAGATCTTCCCTATGTGAATGCCTTGACTAAAGTGAATTATGGTTTGCAACAATACACAATTGCTTCAACAAAAATGCTTTCTATGAGCACTTAGTAACTTTCTAATATTACTGATGAAATAGTACATTGTATCTATGGAAACATCTTAGACGAGGGGCTTTCATTTTTTATTTTCTTATAAAAGTGACAGATAGCGTGTGAGATATTTATTGTTTAATTCTCCCAGGAAGGTTTTTCTTTCTTTTGAAAAAAAAATTAAATATTGAGTAGCTTGGCAGTAGAGCTGCCACTTCTGGGATGTACATAAGGCCAAAGAGAAAAACAGAGTACTCTAATATGCCAGGGGCGCCAATTAGGATTTTGAAAAATCGCTTTCTTGGTGTTTTAATCAAAAAGAGAAAAAAATACCCCGCCCTGAAATAAATTTTTTGTATCTTTATTTCAAAAAAGTAATAAATTATAATTCTTTCTCCTGTCCCAACCCCAGCCCTCCGCTAGTAGGCGCCAATTTCCAGTACTTCCGTGCTATAATCTATCAAATTTTGGGCCAGAAAATGGAAAACAAGATCTGAATATTTTTAACCCCGTAAAAGGAACAAAAAGTTTCTGTGTAATAACGCTTCAGTTAACCCAGTTTGGCGAGCTTTTCATTGAAGAAAAAAGAGAAAAAAAGGTAAAGCCAGATTTTGTGTTTAATCGTGGCTTTTACCCTTTAGAAATTGTATAATAAAAGAGGAAATCTATTAACCATCTTACAATGGGTGCTCTTACTGTTTTTTATCACGCTAAGAAAAGCTGACAAAGGGCACTTAACAACATTGAATACAGAAGTTGTGTCAAGCTAAACAACCTTTAGACGTCACTGTGGGAAATTCAATTAGCCTTTCTTATTGAAAGTAAAATTCTATCAACGCTCATTAGAAAATTCCTGGAAAATAGGACTCGTTTGTGTTCGTACCTAAAAGAGAGTATCCATTGCTTATTTTGACCAGTGCATAAGCGATTACCTTTTATTAATTCTAATATAATTTCACTAGAGTAGAAATGTTGTTCAATTGACCAATTGATCAACCACTCATTTTTACCAGCGAATAAGTGAGAACATTTTATTTGTTTTGAACATAATTTTGCCAACCGGAGAAATTTTGTTCAATCAATGCAAATTAGAAGCGAACTAAATATTTATCAGCGTAGGAATAATACTTTTATTTTTTTGGGTACCATAACATTCAACAACTGCAATTCAGTTCGCCTCAGAGCTAGCTCAAGCATTGGGGCATTGAGACTTTCGGGGTATTTTTGGGACCATTGGGATATTTCGGAATATTTTTACCACTGAAAAAGCAGGAACAGCCGACCGATTTTTTTTTTTTTTTTTTTTTTAATTATTTTTTTTTAATAGATTTAACCCTACACAGGCAATTGTTGTAAAAAAACAAATCTGTACTTTTCGAGCTTGGACTGCCATCTTGCTGTGAAAAAATACTGCTTTTATCAACATCTTTCGTTGGGGCTGAAAGATGGCAGTCGATTGATACCTTCGGGGAGCTGCTGTGTGACATGTGCCCTAAACAGTGAGTCACCAAACCAAGGGATAAGAAAAACGAATAAAAAGGTAGGCAATTTCTAAGCTAGAAACTGGAAACAAAACGAAAAGGTAGGAGATTCCTTGCATGTCATATGCGTATAAAATATATACCGTTTAGAATTACTGTAGTTGAAATTCACGAAATAAGCAAGAATTTGGATCAGTAGCAAGATAAACTTCCTCCTGTTGTAAAAATACAACATCGGACGATCGTGGCTCAAAATTATGAAACAAACAACTAAATAAGAAAATAAAAAGGGTGAAGAAAACAATATAATTTTACATCAGCTATTATGTAGGAGGAGTCCCTCCTACATAGTAGCTCAAAGCACCCCTCAGGAATGGTGGATCATTGAGTAGCCAGGGTGTTTCATATGTCTAATTTTTGTTTTCTTTCTAGATGGCGGAATATTACGACAAACTAAGAAAACGAGCTCAAAATCGCCGAATTGACGCAGAAGAGGCGGCCAAGTATATTTTTGACATTCGAGAAGACATGTTGTCTGATTTGTCCGACGATGGTGATGACAATGATCCAGACTTCCTGTCTCCAGAAGATCTTATCGATGATCCTGATGCAGACTTGTTGCCTCTACTGGACAATCTCCACTTCTTCTTGGAACAGGATGACGTGGAGGCTAACACTGAACCCAGTGACGATGACTCGGGGGAAACTCCACCCTCCAGTCAGCAACAGCAACCGGTAACAGCAAGTACTGGAAAATCAAAGAAGAAGTCGAAAGTCCAAGAAAAATTCGACTGAAGAAAAGTAGAGATAGAAAAAGTTGATCTTTCTTAGGAAGGAGAACCTTGCCAAGTTCCAGGCATCTTGGAGACTCCAGTGAAATACTTCCAAAAATTCTTTGACGATGAACTTCTTGAGCTGATAGTTGAACAAAGTAACGTCTTTGCACTTCAAACTGAGGGATGCAACCTCTGCCTCACTGCCGAAGAGCTAAAAGTTTTCATGAGCATTATTCTATTATTGGGAGTGATAAAAGTTCCCTATTATCGAATGCACAGGGAAGCAGCCACCAGATACCCTCAACTTGCCGACAAGATGGGCCAACAAAGGTTTGACAAGATCAAACATTTTCTTCATTTCAACGACAACAATAAAGCTAAGAAACCTGGAGAACAAGGATTTGACAAGCTATACAAGATTCGACCCGTCCTGAGTCATATCCGTTCCAAGTTTCTTGAAGTCAGCCCCGAAGAACACCATTCAATTGACGAGCAAATGATTCCTTTCAAGGGGTGAAGCAACTTGAGACAATATCTACCGAAAAGCCGACGAAGTGGGGAATAAAAGTGTTCACAAGAGCCGGTGTGTCAGGTTTTGTATATGATTTTGAAGTTTACCAAGGGAAGGGAACTCTTGTTGAAGATGACATAGAGCCAGATCTTGGAGTTGGAGGCAACATAGTTTTACGGCTGATGAGTACCTTGCCAGAGAAAATGAACTACAAAATTTACTTTGACAACTGGTTTTCGAGCTTGAAACTAATGAGTTTGCTCAAAATTAAAGGATTCCCTTGTATTAGTACGTTGAACAAAGCGTGACTGAAGAGCTGCCCGCTCCTCACAGATGGTGAAATGAAGAAACGAGAGAGAGGAACGTCAGATTACAGGACTGACATTCATTCTGGCGTTATTGTAGTGAAATGGTTAGATAACAACACGGTTTGCTTGGCTTCAACGTATGCAGGAATAACGCCACAGGATACGTGCAGACGCTGGAACGTTAAGGATAAATCCAGGTTTTAAGTTTCAAGGCCAGCCATTGTTTATTAGTACAACCGTCATATGGGTGGCGTAGATTTAGCAGACATGCTGGCGGAGATGTGCCGAACTAATCTTCGGACACGAAAATGGTATATGAGAATCTTCTGGTGGCTTATTGACACAGCAGTCTGCAATAGCTGGCTTCTTTTCAGGTCAGACGTCAAAGCGCTGACTTCAAGGACAGACGAACCGATGATCTTGAGAGCCTTCAGGTCTGAAGTTGCTGCAGGGTTGTATGCCTCGGCGCGTGTGATACCCCAACGTAAACGTGGTAGACCATCCGCAGATGTTGAAGATAGTCCCAGCCCCAGCCCCATTCGAAGTCGCAATCGAATCTGACCGGCAATATCTGCTCAAGCCGATGGACTTGATCACTGGCCGAAAAAGACTGAAAAGCAGAGCCGCTGCAAAGAGTGCAAATCGGGATATACCACTTTTGAATGCGAAAAATGTGACCTTCCACTGTGCCTTACTGCCAAAAACAATTGTTTTAAAGCCTCCCACACCAAGTGAAAATGCCCCATTTTTATATATTCGAGAGGCTAATGTCGTATTTTTACAACATGGTCTAAAATTTACAATTTTGAATAAATCATGCAAAAATAAAATTTTTCGTCAATAGTCTGACCTAGAGATTACATGGGAAGCGTTGTAGATTTTTCCTGGTATTCGTTCATATAGTGGCCTGTCAAGGGTTAAAAAGATGTGAACCAAATACACTTCAATATCTGGACTTTTTTCTTTAGGAAATATGACACTCAGGTGATAAACGAAATTCAGATCCCGTCAGATCCTAACTCAAATATTTAATTCTGTCTGAAAAAGTTTTAATAAAATACTAAACATCTTGGCAACAGTTCTGTCACTTCCGCAACTTCTCTAATTTTAATGTCACGCGAAACCTTCTTGGCAAGGTTTTTGATTAGCGAAGAACTGGTAAACCTCTTTGCGAATATCTTTTCTGAGAAAACAACCCAATCGCTATTAGAGATAGTGTTGGGCGGTAATTTGATTATACGATATATCAATATATGGACATTTTTACATTCGATAATCGATATATCGATTTTGATATTTCTTATCATTTATTTTTTTTAGCTCAGGTTAACTTTAGGGTTTGGTAAAATTCAGTAACAAAGCAATTCAATAACAAAACAAGCAATTAACACAATTTTTCCCAAATTGTTAATAAAATACAGAAAAAATTCTATTACATGAATGAATATTACAAAAATCCTGATTTGGAATTCCTCAGGATCAGGATAATGAAAAATAAGTCACTGGCTATTTTTGGCTATTCAAATCAGCAACGTGTAAATATTTTCCACTGAGAATTAGTAGAAGAGGGGGATTTGTCCTCATTTAAGGGATAATTTTAGTTCGCTTTAAGTTTTAATATTGCTCCTTCCATTTAGTTGAATTTTTTTTTTTTATTTAATTTCTAATCGTTTTTCAAATAATTCGAGAAAATTTACCTTTTGAAAAAAGGCGAATGGCGATTGGAAAATCCCCCCAAGCAAATTCCTCCTTGGAAAGCTCCTCTCGCGTAAGATCCCCTCATCATTCAGACAATTCCGTCCCTGCTGAAAACTCACCCAAAAAACTTCTTACGGACAATTCCGCCAAGAAAATCATTTTTAGCCTACTTTCGTTTGAAAAAAGACTAGTTTTTCTTCAAAACAGTTTTTCAAAAACATTTCGGACATTTTTCCTTCGTTGAAAATTTTTACTGGAAATTCTCTCAAATAGCGACGAAGACCACACTGCCTTTCCATCATAAACAAATAAGTAGAACAACAGGGAAATGTTTATACAAGACAGTGGAACGCAACTTTAAATGAATATTTCGACCCTATATCCAAGGGCCGTACTCAGCAAAACATACGAAGAGAATAAAAACAATATAAAAGAAACTTACATTAAAATTCAATCATTAAAACTAAAAAGTGTTTTTAAAAAAATGTTTTAAAACAGCCCTAATATCATTACTTCAAGGAAGTTCATTGAGGACTCATTGACTGTCCTGATTGAACTTCCTTGAAGTAATGATATTAGGGCTGATTTAAAACATTTTTTAAAAAACACTTTTCAGTTTTAAAGATCTAATTTTAATTTGATTTTCTTTTATATTGTTTTTATTTTCTTCTTTTGCTTTTCGTAGGATGGACGTTGTGTATACGGTCAAAAAATTAATTCAAATTTGTATTTCACTGTCTTATATAAAAATTTCATTTTTTCTCTACTTATTTGTTTATGGAAATTCTCTCCTCCCAATGTCTCAATGGAAAGTTTTTCCCCGTCAAATTCCCCCATGGAGAATCTCTCCCACGGAAAATCTCCACCCACCCCCACGGAAAGATCCTCCGGACAATCGCAACTCCTTTGAAAATCTTCCCTGGGCAATTTTCTCGGAATACCTCCATGTGTAAAATTAAATTTGCAAAGATAAAGTAAATAAAATAAAAACAATTTTGTATAAAAATTCTAGTAAATTCCCCCGTGCATAGTTTACCTTTGAAAGTTCTTCCGCGGAAACTTCCCTCCCCATGGAAAATTCTCCCTTGGTAAATCCTTCCACATCAAATTCACTCTCCCCCAAAAACATCTGTTTACTTCCCAATAACAAAAACTATATGTAAACACTAGATAAATTTCATAATGGCTATCTCAAAATTTTGATCGGAAAAATTTTTGACTTTGGTAAAAAAGGAGCATGGGAGGAGGAATATAGTTGCCCTTCAATTGGTTTTGTTGCGAAGTGGGGAGCTAGAACTGTAATTTCCGTTCGAGCGAGCCCTCTCCCGATTTTACATGACTATTAGTTCGATACGATCATCCTTGCAAAAAAAAAAGAAGAAAAAAAACAAAAAAAAACAGAGCAAATAAACACGCACCCCTGATCTTTCTTCTGGCAAAACATTACAAAATTTCACATATTTTCAGGTGGAAGCTAGAAACCCTTACAGTAAGTTTTATAATTTTTCTATAATTTTTATTAAGATGAATTGACTTTTTAAGGGCGCTACCGTCCTTTCTAAAAAATCATACAAATTTTAATATCTATAAAATCAGAATGATCGTCAACACTGTCTTCTTCAACACTTTGAGTAAAGTGCAAATTATGTTCTGGTCTTTAGAAGGTATAGGGGGAGGGGGTGTCAGCCCTTCTTCTTCTAGTTTATGCTCATTTTGAGTTTCACACGGTCGTTTATTGTAAATTATGTTCGTTTTGGGTTTCTTTTGTTTATTTATTGCTGTTTGTGGTAGTTTTAAGCTTGAAAATTATTTGAATTTATTTCTACTCATCTTTGGTTTACTGTAACTCTTTACTTGTCTTTGAAAAACTTCTTTTGTGGGAAAATTTTCCCAAAAAGAGCATTCTAAATCTTTTCAGTTTTCCTTTATACGGATCTAGATTTTGGCTTACTATTTATAAGTTGGACAAGATTTTTCAACAATTTCTAATAATATACGCACTTTTGAAAGAGTGGACACACATGGTGTCTCTTGATTTAGTTTTACGTCTCCTCAATATTCCCTAAAAAAAACAAAACTTCATACCCTATTCTGTTTCAAAAACGTTGTATCTATGTTATTTTGGCCACCTGGATGCACTTACACTCTTTTGATTTAGCTCAAAAGTAAGAGCAGAAGGTAGTGACAGTAAAGCCCTGAGAGTTTCAACTTAATACCCTTCGTCGTTTATGAGATATTGCTCAGAATTCTTCTTGAGAACCAGTATGCACATAGTGCCTTTTGATTTAATTTCAAAGCAACATAAGTTTACTGTGAAAGTTTCTACTTTGTGCCCTATCCTAGTCATAAGATATCCCACCTGAATATCTTGAGGTAGTCATGGTAGCAAAAGTAATAGTAGGAGCCTTAGGAGTAGTATTAGTGATAACAGCAGTAGTAGTGGTAGCATTAGCAGTAAAAGGTAATTGTATTCATTAGTGCATTTTTGGTCTAGTTCAACATCCCCTTCTCATGTCCTGATAGTTTCGACTTAATAGTTTCGACTTTCGACTTTAAGCTGTTTCTGCAATATTGCTGATATGCCCGCAATATTGCTGTCACGCCCTTTCAATAACCAACTTGAACATAATGTGTTTTATTTTAGCAAAAAATCTTCTTCAATAGGACCTGAAAGTTCGACATTAACACCATTAGTCTTAGTAATAGTAATACTGGGTCTAAGCGTTCCCCCCCCCCCCAGAAAATACCCTCTGCGGCTGGTTGGTTTCCAGTCACTTTTGACTTATAAAGAAAGGAATAGAACTCTCAATTTCTGATCGAACGAGCATCCTCCGAAGTTTCTAAAACCATGAGGCGGAGGTGGGGATGAGGAAAGGGCAGCCCCCTCGTATACAGAATAAATTCTGCTCATTTTGGGGTTTAATCTCACTCTTTACTTTCATAATAACAGCATAGACCAGAAATGTTCAGAGATATAAAGAGGGATTAAATATCAATTTAACATTTTTGATCCACTTTTTTAAAGTTCCCCCCTCCCCACCGAAAAAATACCCCCCCCAAAAAAAAATTAAAGTCCTGAATAAAGCCCTGGGATTATAAATCAATTTCTAACTCCACTCTCTTGTCTCTTTCTTAGAACTAATTCTGTATTCAAACAGTTCGTGGTAACGAGCTGTAAGTAAGGAGCAACTCAGCTTAATAATAACCGAAACTCTAAAAAACAGACTTTTGATATGAATATCATAGGCAGCGCGCTAGCGCTGCCTAAGTAAAGAACGATGTGGGCAAAATGTGTTTTTTTTTTCAGTCAGGCATTTCGTATCGAAGGAGTTGTCGTAGAAACTTCGAAAAGGACTTGTTCGATGGGAAATTGGAGTGGCTAGTGCCCTTTCTAATAGTCGAAAGTGATTGGAGGGCAACTAGCCCACACCCCATGCCCATCATTCCCCCAAACACATCCAATCAAAATTTTGAGATAGCCATTTAATTCAGCGTAGTTGATTTCCCGATAGAAAATATGTTTTTGAGGAGGACACTCCCCCAGAACCCTCGGGGCACGGGGTTTAAGTTATGCCCTGGGGGCATATAAGAACGATGTTGGCACAATGTACTATGAATCCTTTTTTTCCTTTAGAGCAGGGAACTTCATATGGAAGGGGTCGTCGTAGAAACTATAAAAGGGGCTCATTCGATTGGAAATTGAGAGTTCTAGTGCCCTTTTTAATAGTTAAAAGTGATTGGAGGGCAACTACCCCCCACGCCCATCATTCTCCCAAACTCATCCAATCAAAATTTTGGGATAGCCATTTTGTTCAGCGTAGTTGATTTCCAGATAGAAAATATGTTTTTGAGGAGGACACTCCCCCATAACCATCAGGTCAAGGGTTTTAAGTTATGCCCTGGGGCCATATAAGGTTTTTATAGAAGGCGTTGTCGTAGAAACTTCAAAACAGGCTCATTCGATTGGAAATTCGAAGAGCTAGTACCCTTTTTAATAGTCAAAAGTGATTGGGGGGCAACTAGCCCCCCCCCCCCACGCCCATCATTCCCCCAAAAACATCCAATCAAAATTTTGAGATAGCCATTTTGTTCAGCGTAGTTGATCTCCTGATAGAAAATATGTTTTCGAGGAGGACACTCCCCCATAACCATCAGGTCAAGGGTTTTAAGTTATGCCCTGGGGGCATATAAGGTTTTTATAGAAGGCGTTGTCGTAGAAACTTCAAAACAGGCTCATTCGATTGGAAATTCGAAGGGCTAGTGCACTTTTTAATAGTCGAAAGTGGTTGGAGGGCAACTAGCCCCCCCCCACGCCCATCATTCCCCCAAACATATCAAATCAAAATTTTGAGATAGCCATTTTGTTCAGCGTAGTTGATCTCCCGATAGAAAATATGTTTTTAAGGAGGATAATCCCCGACAACCCTCAAGGCAAGGGTTTAAAGTTATGACCTGGGGGCAAATAAGGTTTTTATAGACGGCGTTACCGTAAAAAATTCAAAAAATGCTAATTTGATTGGAAATTCAAAGAGCCAGCGCCCTTCTTAATAGTCGAAAGTGATTGGTCCTATTCGTCCCCCCCTCCATGCCCATCATTCCCCCAAATACATCCGATCAAAATTTTAAGATTGCCATTTTGTTCAGCGTAGTTTATTTCCACATAGAAAATATGTTTTTGAAGAGGACACTCCCCCACAACCCTCATAGCATGGGTTTTAAGTTATGCCCTGGGGGCATATAAGGTTTTTATAGAGGGCGTTGTCGCAGAAACTTCAAAAAAGGCTCATTTGATTGATAATTTAAAGGCCTAGTGCGCTTTTTGATAGTCGAAAGTGATTGGAGGGCAACTAGCCCCCCCCCCACGCCCATCATTTCCTCCAAAATATCCAATCACAATTTTGAGATACAAATTTTGTTCAGTCTAGCTAACTACCATATAGACAATTTGTTTTTGAGGAGATAACTCCCCCATAGCCCTAAGGTCAAGGATTTTAAGTTACGCCCTGGGGCTATTATAAAGTTTTTGAAGAAGGCGTTGTCATAGAAACTTCAAAAAAGGCTACTTCGATTGTGAACTCACAGCGCTAGGACCTTTTCTCATATTAGAAAGTGATTGGAGGGCAACTAGCCCCCCCACGCCCATCATTTCCCCGCCCACATCCAATCAAAATTTTGCGATAGACATTTTGTTCAGCGTAGATGATTTCCAGATAGAAAATATGTTTTTGAGGAGGACACTCCCCCACAACCCTTGTGGCAAGGGTTTTAAGTTATGCCCTGAGGGCATTTAAGAACGATGTTGGCACAATGTACTATGAATTCTTTTTTTCCTTTAGAGCAGGGCACTTCATATGGAAGGGGTCGTCGTAGAAACTTCAAAAGCGGCTCATTCGATTTAAAAATTGAGAGTTCTAGTGCCCTTTTTAATAGTCAAAAGTGATTGGAGTGCAACTACCCCCTCCCCACGCCCATCATTCCCCCAAACACATCCAATCAAAATTTTGAGATAGCCATTTTGTTCAGCGTAGTTGATTTCCAGATAGAAATCATGTTTTTGAGGAGGACACTCCCCCACAACCATCAGGGCAATGGTTTTAAGTTATGCCCTGGGGGCATATAAGGTCTTTAAAGAAGGCGTTGTAGAAACTTCAAAAAAAGCTCATTCGATTGGAAATTCAAAGGGCTAGTACCCTTTTTAATAGTCGAAAGTGGTTGGAGGGCAACTAGCCCCCCCACACCCATCAGTCCCCCAAACATATCCAATAAAAATTTTGAGATAGCCATTTTGTTCAGCGTAGTTGATTTACAGATAGAAAATAAGTATTTGAGGAGGGCACTCCCACACAACTCTCAGGGCAAGGGTTGTAAGTTCTGGCCTGGGTGATATGAAGTTTTCATTGAAAGCATTTTCGTAGAAACTTCAAAAGGGCTCATTCAATTGGAAATTAAATGGGCTAGTGCCTGTTTTAATAGTTGAAAGTGATTGGATAGCGACTAACGCCCCTCTCACGCCCAGCATTTTCCAAAACACATCCAATCAAAATTTTGAGATATCCATTTTGTTCATCGTAGCTGGAAATTAGGTCTTCTAGGATGATAACCTCCTCAGAGCCCTCACTGCAAGGGTTGTAAGTTATTCCCTGGGGGCATATAAGGTTTATATAGAAAGTTGGTGCATAAATCATAGGCAGCACGATCGCGCCGCCTAAGTAAAGAACGGGGACACTCGAGAATGAGACAAGAAACGGGGACTAAGTAAAGAGGAGGACACTCCCAACAATCCTCAGGGCAAGAGTTTTAAGTTATGCCCCGCGGGCATATAAGAACGATGTTGGCACAATGTATTATTTATTAATTTTTTCCTTTAGAGCAGGGCACTTCGTATCGAAGAAGTTGTTGTAGAAACTTCGAAAAGCGCTCATTCAATTGGAAATTGGAGTAGCTTATGCCCTTTTTAATAGTCGAAAGTGATTGGAAGGCCACTAACAACCCTCTCACGCCTACCATTTCCCCAAACACATCCAATCAAAATTTTGAGATAGCCATGTTGTTTAACGTAGTTAAAAGTTCTAGAAATTCGGTCTTAGAGAATGACAACCACCCTAACAGACCTTAGGGTAAGGGTTCTAATTTATGCCCTGGGGCATATAAGGTGTTTATAGAAAGCGTTGTAGTTTCCAAATTGGCAAAAATTCGATTGGAAATCGAAAGGCCTAGTGCCCTTTTTAATAGTCGAAAGTGATTGGAAGGCTTGACATTTTTGTAGTAAAGATCGAAGTGGCAACAATGTATCATTTTTTGTTGTTGTTGTTGTTTAGACCAGGGCACTTCTTATCGAAGGGGTTGTCATGGGAACTTCGAAAAGGGATCATTCGATTGAAAATAGAAAGGGCTGATGCCCTTTTTAATAGTCGAAAGTGATTTGAGGGCAACTAATCCCCCTTCCACTCCCATCCTCCCACGCCAACCCTCCCATTTCTGCTCTTAAAATTTAATCAAATCAAAATAGCGTAAGTGTATCCAAGCTATCAAAGTAAGTAAACAGATTTTTTTTGCAGATGGCATCAAATTTCCCATTTCATGTCATCAAGAGGAGGTATAGAACTAAGCTAGACAGCGCTATTCTTGTCTAGCCTCTCAAGAGGACTCATGCCTCTAAAATCTGATAAAAATTTTTCTTCAGTTTAAACATAGTTCGTGAAACTATAAAGTCTTAAAAAACGAAAAAGTGTAAACTGTTATTTTCTTTTTCACCGAAAAAACTATGTCAATATAAAACGAACAGGAATTAGTTTAAAAAACTTCTTCCAAAAAATAAGTTTTCAAAGAGAAGCAAAGAACTCCATTAAACAAAACATGATCAAAAATAAAATCAAATAATCTACCAAGCGTGAAACTACTACAAATCAATATCGATAAATACATGAAACCCAAAACGAATATAAATTACAATAATTAACCGAGTCAAACGCAAAACGAGCAAAAATTAACACAAGTTGGGTGCAAAACCCCTATGCCTTCCCAAGGGCAGAACATAATTTGCACTTTACTGAAAAAATATAAATGTTTTTACTTATATAGTATTAATAAATCAAATAAAATTATCATTTTGATTATTAAATATAAGTATCTGTATATTGAACTAACAATTCACATCATTTGTATTTTTTCAGTGAAGTGCCAATTTTGTTCTGGCCTTGCGAGGGAATAGGGGTTTTGCGCCCAACTTATGTTAATTTCTGTTCGTTTTGAGTTTGACTCGGTTAATTATTGTTATTTCTGCTCGTTTTGGGTTTCATTTATTTATCGATGCTGATTTGTGGTAGTTTCACGCTTGGTAGATTATTTTATTTTATTTTTGCTAATTTTTTGTTTAATGGAGTTCTTTAGATTTCTTTGAAAAACTTATCTTGTGGAAAAAGTTTTTTAAATTGACATACCTCAAAAGAATCAGTTTATATACTGATTCCAAATATATTAGATTCATTAAGTTTAGTGCTTCCCATTAAAAGCTACGAGCCTGAGAATTTTTGTCTAATTTTGTAAATAGGGAAGAAATGTCCCCTAAAATCCAAGGAATCTTAATGAACCCCACCATCAGATTCAGCGTACCAGAGAACTCTACAATAGAAGTTTTAAGCTCCTATATACAAAAATATGGAATTTTGCTATTTATGCCAGAAGACAGATCACTAATGCGTTTTTTTTTTTTTTTTTTTTTTTGATGGGTTATAGTATTGAAATAATGGTCCTAGAAGATCAGGAGAGGGTGCATTCGAACAGAACTTCAAAGTTCTAGTGCCCTTTTTAACCGAACAAAAAGATTGGAGGGCAGCAACTAGACCCCCTCCGACACCGAGTTTTTTTTCCAAAGTTATTTGATCAAAATTTTTAGATTGCCATTTTTTCAGTATAGTTGAAAAATCAAACAACTGTGCCATGAGAGGTAAAATGACCCCACAGTCCGTGGGGAGAGGCCTGTAAATTATGAAATTTTCCCATTGTTTACGTGTAATATTTGTTATCGAGGAGTAAACAGACATTTTTAAGGAGGGGGGGGGAAGATTTGTGCTTGGGGTGAATTTCCATTCCATAGGGAGAATATTCCTTGGGGAGGGACATTTTCGGGGGAAGGGGGATTTTCGAGGGGAAATTTTACACTGGGAAGATTTGACAGAATTCCTATATGAAATTCTTTTTAATTGGCCTACATTCTCTTTGCAAACTCAATTTTGCATGTAGAGAAGTTCCGAAGGAAATATCCGGGGGCTATTTTCCGCGTATTTTGATTTCTGGTAAAAAGTTCCACGGAAGGGGGCATTTCCGGGGTATCCAAAAACCAATTAGAGATTAAAGTCTTTTTCAAATAAAAGTATGCTAAGGAGAATTTTTCAGGCTAAGTCGTCCGCAAGAGATTTTACGGGGAGAGGGATTTTCAGTGGGGATGGAACTGTCTGCAGGGAAATATAAGGGGGGGGGCACTTTACATTGGATGGAATTTCCACGAAGGAGTTTGCCGTGAGGGGGGGGGGTATATTTTCATGGAGGGTGAGCCAGATTTACCTGCATTTTTTGAAAAGCGATCAGAAATTAAATTAAAAAAACAAGTTTTTTTAACTGAAGTTTTTTTGCTCCTTACTTTCTGTTAAAAAAAAGTTTTTTTTTAAATTTAATTATCTTAAAGCTCAATGAGAGTTGGGATGTTATTTAATTAAAATGCACCCTTTCCCTCCCTCCATCCCTTAACTCAACATTACCCTCAACATTTTCTCAAAATCTCTTCTGAATATGCATAGCCTTCGTAGTAGTAGTAGCAGTTGAAGTAGTGGTAGTAGTAGCATACATATAGTACATTTTGGTTGGACTGACATCCCCCTTAACATGCACTGAAAGTTTCAACCTAATAGTCATAACCGCTCCGGGGATATAGCTGTTAGACCCTTTTAATAGCCTGCATCCACTTAGCGGCTTTCGACGTAGTTCCACATCCTCCTCCACATTTCCAGAAAGTTTCACTGTAATAGCCTTAGCTTCAGTGTTAGTGCTAGTCGTCGTCGTCTCAGTAGTAGCAGTAGCAATAGCAGCAGCAGCTGTATTAGTAGACATAGTTATTGAATCGTTTTAACTATGCTGAACAACATGGTTATATCAAAATTTCCATCTGATGTCTCTGGGGAAAAGGAGCCAAGGAGGAGGGGGGGGGGGGGGGTTCTGGTCGCCAACCAATCACTTTTGACTCATTATACGAGCACTAGAACCTTCAATTTCCAATCGAATGAGCCCCTTCCGACGTTTCTACTACAACTCATCACATACGAAATACCTTGGTGAAAAAAAAAATAATAATAATAATACATAGTGGGCACTTCGCTCTTTACGTAGGTAACGCTATTGCGCTGCCTATGATTAGCACAATAACATTTTCTGGCCTGAAAAAAAAACGATCTAAATAGGTCAGGACTTTAAGGAAATTCGTTGTTTTTCCCAGGGATGGTCGCATCGAAATTTTGATTACATTTCGACATCACGCGGAATTCCCATTAGAAATAGTGGTTCATGTTAATTTTTATCAATCAGGATAACTTGAAAAAGTGGAAAGTGCAAAAGAAGATCCTCCTGAATTAAACTTATAGCCTCAATTAACTAAAACAAAATTAAATAGATAAAAATTACAATTTTGTAATCAGTTTTGAATAGTCACTGCGGGATATCTTTAGACGAGCAGTTACTATATAAATCATGATTGCAGTTATCTCTGCAACCTAGTAAAGAACGAACCACGGCCCACAGCATCCAAAATATAAAAAACACGTTTTAAATAAAACTGGCTGGTGAGGAAAAATTGCCATTTGTAGCTTTTTGATGAATGATAACCCCTATGGTAGCTATTATTTCGATTAGTATTTTTAGCAAAATGTTATTTTGAAAACCAATATATGGGGATTTTGAAAAATGGCGTGAAACCCCTCGAAAATGCTATGGATCAAAATATTTTCCTCTTATATAGAACATTCTAAATATTCACTTGTTTAGAATGTCTCGATAAAAATATCGAACCGGCAGTTTGTGAATCCGCACTAAAATTATTTCCCTTGTTTAGAGCGTCCTAAAACTTCTCCTGTTTAGAATGTCCCGGTCAAAAAAATATCTGACCAGCATTTCTGAACCCACAATAAAATTAATTTTCCTCTTGTTAAGACCGCCCAAAAATCTTATTGTTTAGAATGTCTCGATAAAAAAAAATATTTGACCAGCAGTGTTTTAACCAACACTTAAAACAAAACCAACACATTTTCTTATTAGAACGTTCGAAAAATTCACTTGTTTCGAATGTCCCGATAAAAAAAATATCCGACCATCAGTTTGTGAACGCACGCTAAAACTAATTTCGTCTTGTTCAAAATGTCCTAAAATTCTCTTGTTTAGAATGTGCCGATTAAAAAATATTCGACCGAGAGCTGGTAAACCCAAGCTAAACAGTATTTATCCCTTGTTCAAACGTCATAACAAATCTCGTCCGATGTAATTTGTAAGAAGATACAGATAATAAAAAGAGAAATAAAATTTAATACGATTCTCAATGAAAAGCTGCCAACATATAGCAACAGTATATCTGTCGACGGAGACTTCTTGTAGAAACAAATTCAAAGATTTGAGTTATTTGAGTTATCTGCAGACTGCCTTTGTTTAAGAAGATGAAGACAAAAGATGATAGGTGACATTAAAGAAGGGAATTTGCGAAATAATGTGTGGAATCACAACTGAGATTCAAAGCTAAGAGACATCTTCAGACAAAATTATATTTAGGTAAAGAAGATGCGACGCCTTATATCTTGCAACAAGAGAAAATATTTAAAATACAAGATAAAAAGCTCTTTTTCAATAATTTCAGTAATTTCCAATAATTTCCTATAATTTCAGTAATTTTTTCAGTAATTTCCTTTACAACAGTTCGTTGGAAGGAGCTATTCACCAAAACTCATTTTTGTTTCTTCAAACTTTGATCTCAAGATAAATCTCATCGTTAAGAGTCAATCGAATAAAGAGACGGAACATAACAAGCGTTTTGATGTGCCTAACACCATAGATAACATTTGAAAAAGCAAATTAAAATTGTTATTAAAAACATTAGCTTTAATATTTATGGATATATATATATATATTTAGCCCTGCAATAGTAACTGATACCAGGCTTTCAACGTCGTAAATAGTTAGTAGGAAAAAATTATATCTTTTTTATTTTTATTTTATGATCCAGGAATTTATAACTACGCCCTATCTAAAAAAAACCATAATCTTCAATCAATTAAAAAAAAGTTCTATCAGACATATAAATATGCATCTTATAGTGATTTCTGAAAAAAAATAATCATATTGTATTTTAAGAATTTATACCATATGCTTTCATAATAGTAATAATAATGACAATGTTAAAAAATATATTTAAATCTACTAGAGAGAACCACCTATTTAACTTACGCACAGGATTTACTTATGAATTACTCCACATAAAGTGACCAAATGCTGACTCACCTTTTTTTTTCCACGACCAAAAAATTGACCCCGGATTACCTACACCTCACTAGGTCTAAATAAAACACGGTGTAGCCCTTCATTAGGAAAATACCATACAGAACAAGTATACTGCATCCTTGTCCCTTTGCACAATGTGTCCAATGACCAACTGATTCGTAAATGGAAGGAATACATTTTTTCTTATTTCTTTCCAAATAAAATGTAGAAAATTACTTACCTTCACAGCTGCTGTTTCCTTGAATCTGATATCCTTTCTGACATGCACATTTAAACCCAATAGGAGTATCAATGCAATTGTGCTGGCAGCCACCATTATTCACTAAGCATTCATTTGTGTTGCATCTACCCGCTGGCTCATCTGACCAATCACCACAATCGTTGACCTTGTCACAAACTTTGTCACTTTCTATACACGTGCCATTGTTGCACATAAATTCACTATCAGGATGGCAGCTAGAGGCAGAGGTAGCTGAAACAACACACATTGTTAAGAATAAATCGGTTACATATACAACCCAGTTGAACAAAGAAAAAAATTAAATAAAGCCTCCTATTCAACTGAGGTCGGTGTTTGTAATGAATTTAAACGTTCACACATATATATCAACTTCTGAGCCATATTCACCTATTGTTTTTAGCCTACTAAGACACTCATTTAAAACTGACTTAATTGAAATTCAATCATACATTCTTAAATGTAATATTATTTTGGGAAGGCTAAATAACAAGCTTAAATAACATCATAATAACAGTATTTCTTAGTTATTTTATTTGTATTATTAATATTGTTATATTGTAAAGTATTTGGAATATAAATTCGAGAAGCCTTTTCCTGGTGTCTCATTTCTAACAGAGTTGGATATGTATATGTCAACGAGAAGTTCTCCAGGAGTCTTCCGGGAAGACCAAAGCTTATCGTGTTAACGCTTTCCTTCCCAGGCTAGTGAATAGCCAATAGCTGGAACTTCTGTTGCAGGAGAATTCGGCCAAGCGTAAACTAGTAAAGTGAGTCCATCTTTCGCCTTCGTCTAAGTTGTATGTTTATCTGTTACGTTCTTCTTAACTGTACGCTCAGTTCCTACCTGCACTGACTGTACGTGAATTTTCACGATATTGAATAAAGACCAATACATCGAAGCAAACGCTATTGACTATCGTTGAGAACTTAAGTAAACCTTTACATCAGCCAATATAAAAGGCACATAAAGTCAGAAGTAAATTGTAAAATAACTTTCAAGCTAAATGGGAGAGAACAAGACCCTAAACAGAAGAAAAATTAAAAACTAATATAATAATAAATTATCAATAACGAATTTTAATAAAAGCGATACCGAATAAATTTTGTTTATATTTCTTTAAATGTCCTTTGAATGATGCAAACCTGAGTTTTAGTCGAATTTTGTTTTCTGAGCATTACATATATGATAACAAAAAAATAAAATATATATGATAACAAAATACATATATATATATATATATATATATATATATATATATATATATATATATATATATATATAACTCAGGTTTGCATCATTCACTACCATATATAATACATATATATATATATATATATATATATATATATATATATATATATATATATATATATTATATATATATATATATATATATATATATATATATATATATATATATGTGTGTGTGTGTATATATATATATAATATATATATATATATATATATATATATATATATATATATATATATATATATATATATATATATATATATATATATATATATATATATATATATATATATATATATATATATATATATATATATATATATATATATATATATATATTATATATATATATATATATATATATATATATATATATATATATATATATTGAAAAATCAGCAAAAAAAAGATAAAAACATATTTCACTAAACCACTTCAGAAAGCGTGGCTTTTCTTAGCCACGTTTAGTTAACTTGGGAAATCAACAGTTTGTAAATGTTCTAATTTTACGGATAAAAAGCGGTATAGAATTTAACCAATTAGTGTTGTTTATTTTTTTCATGGTTCAGTGTGGCAACACTGACGAAAATGTGACACTGTCCTCAAAACTTCAGAATTTTGGAAGAAAAAATGCTAGAAAATC
The DNA here is from genome assembly GCF_049724085.1 of Artemia sp. Qi Xiang Cuo. NCBI lineage: Eukaryota > Metazoa > Arthropoda > Branchiopoda > Anostraca > Artemiidae > Artemia > Artemia sp. Qi Xiang Cuo. The sequence goes on along the minus strand of NC_142794.1, from coordinate 70,898,599 downwards.
GCGGTCTTCAGATATGAATAGACCCAGTTGGAGTCCAAAGGCCAAAAAAAGTTACCACTTTGATGTCCTTGATTACTCAAACTTTACAAAACAAATGATGGAGACAAGTCACAAAGTAGATCATTAATGATTTTGAGACCTACTTTGGAAATGGGGTTGGTCTAGGCAGGTGAATTTAGGAGTGTAGTTCTAGACCATGAGACCAAAATATGATAATCTAAATTTTACAGGTTTTTGAGGCTTGATTGTATCTTATAGGGGAAAAAAATATGTTTTAAAGTATATTTGAGTGTTTATTAACATTAATTTTAGCAGATGCAACCCGTGAGTGCTGTACTCATATATTCTTTGTCAATCTTAAGGTCGGAGATTTCCTGTTCTGGCGATTTGTCAAAATAATATTAAAGTTCGGGCTTTCCAGCCCTCCTCTCATGAAAATTTTGAAATAATGGGCTAAAATATTTCGCATTTTCCATTTCAAAATTCCTCACGTGATTCTCTATCTGTTTTATTTTCTTTGTTCCTGTATGTTCATTTTACTTTAAAGAAATAAACCGAATTACGACTGCTTTTTGAAAAGAGGATCGTAACTGGAAATGTTTCGGTATCAAGAATACAAGGCCAATCATAAAACAATTATAGTTTCAGTTTACTTGGGCAATTTTCTTCGTCCGTTCCATCACTACATTCTTGCTCGCCACTGCATTTCAAATGGCCCGGGATGCAATTACCATTAACACATTTGAACTGGTCCAGCCTAAAAAATAAAAAGCTACTTATTATTTGAGCTTTTTTTCAGTGAAAAGATGCGGAGTGTTCTAGAACACCCCAAATATATCGTATCGTAATCTTTGCAATTATTACAAAACGTTCGTAAATGATAATAATCTCATAAGTATGAGATTGTGAATATAAGATAATAAAGGCTCATAAGTATTACGAAGAAATAGTTAAATTTGTGTTCTATTCAATGCCGTCACTAGAATTTGAGAACATAAAAATCTACGAATTTCGATTCTCTGGCTATATTTTAATAAAAAAAAACAAATAACAAAAGATTTGGAAGCATTGCATCTGTCATGCAAAATGAGGTGATAAAAATGAAACTTTTCTTCTTCTTCTCTCTCTCTCTCTCTCTCTCTCTCTCTCTCTCTCTCTCTCTCTCTCTCTCTCTCTCTCTCTCTCTCTCTCTCTCTCTCTCTCTCTCTCTCTCTCTCTCTCTCTCTCTCTCTCTCTCTATTCTTTCAGTCAGAACCAGATGCTCTAGAAAAGTTACAACCCTTTTCTATAACAGTTACGAACAAGCTACTCTGTATATCATCAAAGGGAAAGAGAGGGTGAGCCAACCTATGCTGCCACTTATACCGTATATGCTGCGGTATAATACCGCAATTTAGAGGATAACACAGCACAAATTTTCTCATTATAGTGCATACCACGATTATACAGCGCAATGGCTTCGATTACCGTACATATGGTTTAAATGGAATTTATAGCGAGTAATGTCACCTCATCATGGAAAGCAGGGTACGGAGAAACGGGGGTGGAATTCCAACTAATAAGAAATATGGGCCTTGAAAATCTGGATGACTTGGATAAAGCGGTTTATTGGCGCCATATTATTACAATGAAATATCCTGCAAAAAAGTCATGTTTCCAAATATTTTGAAAAAGCTATTGTATATTTTTTGATTGTCAATGTCAAGTATCATTGCCAAGCACCTTTTCAGTGTTTTAAAGGAAGTTAACACTGATAGGCAAAATAGTCTTAGTTGAATAGCTCTTTCGTAGACATAAAAAGTCAAATTAGGCTGAAACGTCAGCTACAAGATAGTTTTAGCCGTGACAAGGTGGAGTTAGAATAGGGACTTACTAAGCGAGTCCTTAAAGTACAACTTCAAATCACTGCATTGTTATGAGTCAGAATATTCTTTATAGTGCGGCCAAAATAGGCGCTGGCAAATCTCATGACAGGCTGTCTAATTCCAGTTGACCTTTGTCTGCCCTTCTAAATAGTTCTTTTCAACGTTTACATTTCCTTTAATATGATGATTACTATTAAAACTTAGTCATGATCATAGCAACAGTATTTTTTGCTAGCCTTTTCCTCTTCCACATTTTCCTCTCATTTTCCTGACAACGCCATATCTGAGGGCCCTTATACTGTTATACACTATTCCTCCAATAAAAGTTAAAAAGTGAATTTTGACATAAAGAGATGAACACAGGGTCACAGAAAACCCAGTAGGTGTATATGGGACCAGATGCCATCTTTTCAATCCTAGTTGTCACGTATCCAAACATCTTCAACATTTGGTTTCGATGCATACTTCAGTCATTTTAACTAGAGATTCTCCAATGGTGGAGTCAAGCTTTAGAATAAGAGAGGGGACAATTCATCTAGAAACAAAATTTTACCTCTGTGTTGGGTGCTTGTTATTACAGACAAAGGCATCACTAACCCTTTTCCTTTGGGGAGGAGAGAATACTTGGATACGTCCAAAATAAAAATCATGCAGATCATTTTTTTAAGCAAATAGTACACTCCTGCAAAATATGTATTCTAAATGATAACCAAGCATGTCTCAAGGCTCTTCAGAATATAAAGAGCCGGCCAAAAAGCAAGTTGGAATGTTATGAAGCATCGAATAGTGTAGCATCCAAAGGAAATAGGATTACTCTGATGTGGGTCCCTGACACTCGTGTAGTGAAGGCAATGAGATAGCAGATAAAGCAGACAAGGCTGAAACATCACTAACAGGCTATTGATCAGAACCCTTCATTCCCATCTCTTAGAGGTGGTGGAAAGCGGAGATAAAGAGGTAGAGCATTGAAAGAGTAGAACAGAATTAGCATAGGAAGGTGGGATGTGACGAAACAAAGAAGGACTTCCAAAGTTTCATCTCACGCTGAATAAATGCGTACTTCGGCTAAAAAGGTCAGAAATATGAATGGTGACAGAAGCCATAATTTGAATTGGAAGTATCGGGAAGCCCCTTAAGCGTATAAGGGATGGCTGATTCCCCGTTTTAGCAGAAATGAATAATGCCCATGGAAACAAGGAGACATCCAGCAGAAGAATGTCCAGCAAGGAGTAGACATCGGCTGGAGTTTTTTTTTATAAGTTAAATATTGAGCTGTAGAAAACAGTAGAGGAAGGAAGTTCGACACCTGGCAAAGTTTATGACAAGAGTGAGGGGACCTAATCTTTTTATGGTTCCTCCAACCAACAATTAGTTGGTTCTTTTTTTCAGTTTTTATGGCGTGTGGAGGCAATGCGCATGTGAGGCCTGAGCCTCGACCTAGAGTAGGTCGAGGCCTAGACCTACTAGGCCTGAGCCACGACCTAGAGTACGTAATGGCTGGGTCTGCCCAGCCATTCAATTAATTTCAAACATTCCCGCAAACCGATGAAACTATGTTATTCTTTACGTGTGCATCTTTAAAACCTATTCTAGGAACGCCCCTAATGTAACACTATCACTAAGGCACGATAGGTCAACAATTAAAAAAAGGAAACAAAATAGCATTGGTGAATGTCATTTTGCATATATGATGTGGCGGAAACAGTTTTTAAATTTAGCATTGTTATCTTTTACATAGCGTCCAGACTATCCGGTATCTTAGAAAATGGAAGGAAGAGCCGGGATTGTGAAGAACTGTGAAGTGCCAGAAAAGGGAGGCCAAATGCGATAAATAAATTTATGATGTGGTATAAAGCGGAAAAGAATAGATATTCATACTCACAATTTTCAGTCCCAGTTTTCTAGAAAACGGATAGATTGGACGAGCCACTAGTGATTAAGATCAGATGAGAATGCCGGAAATCGGCAAAAAAAAATTTAGCATTAAGGACTGTATTTTCCCCTTGCATTGGGGGGGGGGCAGGGATACCCCTTTTCCTTGCCATTTTCCACCCTTTTTTTTAGCAGATTTCAGGGTGAAATCTACCTCTTAAAAAAAATAAATAAATAAAAAAAAAGAAAAAAGAAATAGTTACAAGACATTTATGGATTTTTACAAAAACTGACCTTTTTTAAAATAGCAACGACCTAGGCAAATTAAAGGAATCAAAATTCATGGCAAATTTTGCTCCATTTCGGTGGGAAGGATATCACAAAACACTGCTTTTTATTTTGACCGGCATCACTTTAGATATGCCGGTCGAGTGGCAGCACTCGGCTCAAATATTGAAGCCCCAGGAACATCAAATTGAAAGTATTTTTTCCCAGGGACTCCAGCGGAACCCTTTCTTGTTTACAAACAAGCTCGACAATCGTTTGTAACACAAAATGCAGCTGATCGTCGAGAAATACAGCAGCCAATAGGAGCCTATTCTGCCTATTAAATAAATATAGGCTTGTGGGAATATGTAGCAATTAAGTAATAAAAGTGGCATTTTTAAATACGAAGGAAATGAGGATTCTATTGGTATATCAATAGTTAACTAAAGGAATAAATATAACAGAATTGAATTGCCTAATTGATTTTTCGAAAAAGACATTTTTTTTTAGGTAATTCAATTCACTAAAAAAATTTAAGTTTTTAATCTTGAACAATGTTAATGATATCCATATTTATGCATATTTTGAATTTATGGCAGCGTTAGTCTTTTGCTATAGCAACCAGACAAGTCACACTTACTGAGCTCCATAAAGATAATTTCTTTCGCTAATATTCTACTGAATATTCACACACGTTCTTAATTTTCAAACTTTACGCCTGCTAGGCGTATCACTAGCTAAGAGGTTATGTTATATATGGATGTGTTAGTTTCCATTTTATCCAACTTAAAGAATCAGATTCCATTTTTAGTTGGTACTTTAACAAATAGACCCTCCCTTTTCTTTTATTAATACCATTAATACCAAAAGTTACTCCAGTAAATAGAAATGCAACAAATGAACTCATACAAGTTAGTTCCTGAGATTAGAATTCGGATCAGGGTTGGAAATTCATATTAAAATTCCTTATTTGTTCCTGGGGAAAGTTGTTGTCTTCCCATTTTTGTTCTACTGTGGATTTATGTTCGGTTATAATAATCACTAACAACTCACCGCTGGAAATAAATACAATTACACGACGGTAAAAATTAACCTGTAATCATTTGTCGGGAAATTTTTTTCGTCAGAAGCATCAGGACAATCGGGTTCACCATCGCACTTCCAGTTCATATGAATACAATTGACGTCATCTGCACAAAGGAATTCACCTTCAGAACATCTTGTGTCGTTTGAATTTTCAGGACAATCCTGCAAGGAAACGAACTCCCAGAAAAGCTTCTTTAAAAACTAATAATCTCCAGGATAATTTTCCTGTTTCTTTCAGCCAAAACAATAAAATACGATGTTGAGAACTTTAGGATTAAGGGAGGATTTACCTGTCGGAATTTGAATTTCACGATATACGAATTTTTTTAAGATTTTAGCGATTTTGCGTTTCTACATATCAAAAATTATTTTCGTTTTAACACTGATAAAATTAAAAAACAGTTTGTCAAAAAAAAGCATAGAGAGCAGTATTAGCACTTAAAACAAGTATATTGAGAAATAAAACATAAAAAAATTACATGAGTAAGGAAATTAAATCCAAAATGAACAGAAATTCCACCAAAAAATGAATTCAAACTTATAATAAGTGCAAATTACAAATTGCCAAATGTGTTACAGCTCTTTCGAACCACTGAAAAGAGTAATTTTTTCATTTGGTCTTTACTAGGTTAACGATAATACGTTGACAATGATACAAACTATGCGCGCTTTATTATGTTTGGTCTTACAACTCAAAAAAAAATTATTACAAAGGTTCGTCGGAGAATCCTCCTTTTCAAGATATTTTCTAGTACAAATTGTTTAATAATTAGTTTTTTTCCACTAACTGAGGCATTAAAAACGTTAATCTGAAGAAAAAAAAATATAAAAATTAATGACTTCAAATTTGGTACCAGAAACTAGAACTGAAGAAATCAGACTTTCTTTATCTCTGTTTCATTTCGGCACAAAAAAAAATTGAAAGCCATTTCTTCTTAAGGCTAAGAGCTTTTAGAGAAGCCCAGACTCACTTTACAGGAGGTTCAGAAACTCGTGTGTCCCCTAAAACAAAAACCATTACTTAAAGACATCCAAATTCGACAAATTCTTTGCCAAATGAATTCTTAAAAACACACATTTTCTTTGTATAAAACACACACAAAAGAAAAAAAACTTCCCTGTTGAAATATTCCGGTGAAGGCCAACTTGTCTTTCCTAAAAAGAACAAGAAAAAAAAAAAAAAAAAAAAAAAAAAAAAAAAAATCTAGAAAATCGTCCGTATTCAACAATGTTGCACCCCTTTTCCGCACGTGTAACCAAGGATAACTCAGAGATAAACTCTGGGTGGGATAACTGATGGACTACTTTCACGGATTAATTTCCTCACATCATCAATTATTACAAAACTTTTCAATTAAAATTTTATCGTTTAGGGTGAATTGTGACAAGGAAATTTATTCTTCTTTTCAGAGAGATCGTTCTTTCGGATTTCATTTTTTTAATTTACCCCTGTCGTATAAATCAATAATGAGGAATAATATAGCAAGTGATGACTATGAGAAAACAGGAAAGTGATAGGTAATTAGTGTGATTGTGCTAAACTGGACCATGGTCAATTATGGACAAATAAAAGCAGAATTCAATATGAGTAGCTAAGTAATTTGTTATAATATGTTATTCATAGTTCACGTATGTTATTGGTTTGCTATTAAATATTTCTAACAGTACAGCAAATTCTTATAACGAATTAGTTGACAACTTCTCTATTAAAAGTTTTTGCTCAAAAATCTCCGTGGATAATTAAAGTGGAGATTAGAGTTGAAAAACCGGATAATCTACTCTCTTTAAGAGAGTAATAATGATGAATGTACACATTTATTGAGCCGTTTTCATTTTCTTGAAAGAGGCTCAATAAATTTTTCTGAAAATTAGTACACTAATATTTTTTTGCTTGAAAATATAATCTAGATAAGCCACGACTTGGGAGATCCGTTTTTTCCAGGGGTGATCGCATCAAACATTATTTGGTATCAATGACGTCATGCGAAAATAATGCAAGATGACGATTCGTTATAATAACATCAACCTGAACAATAAAATGTCCATAATTCAAAAAGACAGGAACCTGGACGATCCTAAAAGACAAGACCAATCCAAACCCCTAAAGTAAAAGGCATGGAAAAAATGTCCGATGTAAGTATCAACGAAAATGAAGTAAAAGAAAATCTGCGGTTAGAAGACATGGAACAACAAGCATCACGATGAATCACAAATGAAAGAGCGACACCAAGAATCACATCGAACCACAGACAAATGTATATACAAAGGAATTTGCAATCAAAAGAACAGCACTGTCGCGATGTCCGACAGCAACTAGCGATGGCACAGAATCCGGTACTAAACTACAAAGATGCCGTAAACAGCGCAAGTTTTAATTACACGTCATAAGCATTCTTCAATGTTGTATGTATTCACTGAGGAGCCCACCATTTAGTTGAAAAGAGTAGCAAATAAAGGTGATTCATGTGGATATTGCTGCTTGCATGGTCGAATTGTATTGCCATTCGACTGTTTCCAAATGAATTGGTTCGCATTTTTTTTTACGAAGTCACTCACTCGCAATTTGATTTCAAAAACAAATTCGACACATAAATATATTTTTTTCGCTTCAGCTTCATTCAACGAAAGTGATGATCGAACAACCAATAGTTATAAGATTTTTAGCTTCAAAGCAGCTAGACCAGTTTATCTCGAAATTCATATTGGGACACATCCAATACAAACCACTCAAAACGATTTCAAATCAAATTCATATAATCAAGTGTACTTTTTAGACACCAACGAATGTTGTTAACGAACGCGGAGCACATCCTCTCAAACGGAATCAGTCGTGAATTGACGGTTAAATTGGAAGAAATATGGCAGGGCCAGAACATTTATAACAAAAGAAACACGAGGATGCCAGAAGCTGAGGATGATGTAAATCCACGTATTGCTGCGCTGGGACTACAACTTCCAAATATGCAGATATACCTACAATTAAACCCACAACAAACATTCACAAGATACACACTTACGCACATTTGTACACGAATACACACGGAAGCACATATATGCTGGATTTGATCGTGTTGTTTTCTTCAGGATCATCCCCCTTTTCTATACTTATCTAAATTTTCTTATGCTAATAACTGCAATGGATAACCTAAAGATAATAAATAATGAACAATAATAAAAAGAGAAATTATTTTTATGCACCTAATGTTCTAGATTCTACCTGTTTTTTAGTTTTTTGGTTCCAATGAACAAGTTTCGCTCTTTACTTGCCCTTCATTACCGTGAATGGTTTGAACAATTAAGCTAAACACATATCATTGTAACATTTTAAATCCCTAAATTCTACAGTGCTGACATGATCAACTCAAGCATAAGTTTTCCCATAATCTTATCACAATATAATGCTTGCCTCAGCTAAAATGAAATGGGGCACAAACATCATGGGAATTATCTAATAAAACTCCAAAGATAGTGGATTAGTGGATAATAGGCGAATATGCAAAATGGAAAACAGCTGTTATATAAATTGAAAAAAATTGGTTTTAAGCAAAGAAAATGCTAGTACCCCATCTTGATACACAAGGGAAACTGTGATCTGCCTCTTTCTTTATTTGCCTTCTTCATCCTTTTCACTGCTAGAGGAGCACTGAAATAACATAGATTTTTAAGGGTTAATTTGAAAGATAATTTTTATGTCTATGTGCTTTCTGATAGTAAAAAATTTGCATTAAAATAAAACGAAATTTTTGAAAAAAGTACATCTTCATATACCAGACGATTCAACACACGTAACGTTGGACAAAATAATATAACACACATGTTTTGAAAAGTTGCTTCTATGAAGCATGATGCCTCATGTGAGTGATTAAGCTGCCTTTTCCCTGTGGTTTGACCTTGACTATGTTCCAGCTAAGAAAAGGCCAAAAGTTTTTCTCTGTAGCAGCGCTGTTTGCAGTACTGTTCCTGAAAGGCAAACTCGTGAAAGGTCTACCCTGACGCCATGACATTTACAGACAATTAGAATGAACGTTACAGCACAGACAGCTTTGGAAAGTAGCCAGTAGGACTGGAATCTACTCCGCAGCCTGATTTCCTGTCGTTCGTTCTTTGCTAGGTTCCAGCAAAGAAAAAGCCGAAGGCTTTTTCCTGTTTCAGCGCTGTATGTAGTCAAGGTTCTTTTTATGAAAACTCGAGAAAGGTCTACCCTGACGCCATGACGTTTAATGACTTTTTGAATGTGTACCACTGTCCAGAAGGCTCTAAGGATTTGTCAGTAGGACTATAATCTATCAGACAAAGCGTCAAGTTCCAACATGCTTGCCAAGTACCCTAAGTGATACAAGAGTATTTTGAGGAATGGCACTAATTTCTAGCTGATAGGAGTCTTGGCTCCCTTTTCCAAGATTTTGAAATAGGACTTTTTAGGGCATTTTTATTATAAATTAATTTAAATGAAGCAAAATGGGCAACATAGATTTAAAAAAAAAAACTTTTTTGTATCATTATAAAGAAAGACTCGAGCAAAAATATTTACTTCCCCCGGACATTTTTACGAATCGGTTTGCCACTCGTTTTACGATTGGCCCAACATCTTTTACAAAAAACTTAAATGCTGGTTTACCAACTTTACCTTACTTTACTTAAAATTTGTATTATATTTCGAAGTACATAGTTTGTTGCAAATTACCAACTTAACTTGTGTAAAAAAAAACTAGTGTACTTGCAAAAGTATTTCTGTATATTCACTAAATTTGTGGTAAATATATTTAAAGTAAAGCGATACTTAAAGTTTGTTGTATATTCACTATAAAAAATACATTGTAGAAGAGAGTATACCAGTTCATCAGCAAAATCAGGGCAGTCCTTGTCTCCGTCACAGTGCCACCTCAAAGGGACGCAATTTCCACCACCACAATCAAATTGTTCAGATGTGCATGTTTTCTGGGGACAGTGATCACCTATTAAAAGAAACCAAAATCAAAATGATGAAAAGAAATAAATTATAGGCATAAGATACATAAATACATAGTAGCATGTCCCAATCAACATCTATTAAAGTGAATTAAAAAAGAGTTACACTACTAGTCTCTTTACATTAATAACTTTATTTTGGCATTGAAGTTGAGATGCTATCTCCTTCTTCCATGAGAAGCACTTATTTTAAACTTTAGAAAAAAATATAACAGTTTCAGAGCAAGCATTGTAAATGAAAAATATTTCAGTAATTTTATTTATTTCATTCATTTTAATTAATCTTAAAATTACTTTCTAAATGAGAAATATTTTCCAGATGCTCAGACGAAATGTGTTCTCTAGATAGACCATCCTTACGTTCCTTTTTTTGGAAGTATTTTTGGAAAAGAATAAATTTTATTTATCAGATGAAAAACATATTTTTTATTGACTAGGTCCAGACATTCTTCTGCTTCATTAAAAAGCTTCTCCTGGACTACAATATAATCGCTTTTCGAGCTAAGAAAGCTAGTTACTTATAAGCCTCTTAATTGGAGACTTTTCTACTCTTGACAACCAGCATAAGAGTAAGCTAGGATATAAATATTATTTAGCACCCAATATGAAAGAAAAACTGGAAATATTTTTCTCTGCAAAAGTATTACTTTGAAAAAAAAAATAGTTAAAAAAACAGAAAAATTCAAGTGAAAATTGGCAGCTGTCACAAGATTTGGAAAGTTTATAAAAAGAAATGGGAAGTTTAAAAAAACATGGAATTGAATAAGATATTTGGTATTTATGTACAAATTCAACCGAGGAAAATGACTAAAAGCAATACTGTACCCATAATCAACACGCCCTCTTTACTTACTTTTGATAGGAATCATGGAAGCTACAAATATGTTTGATTTTACACATGATAAAAACACGATCTATTAACATTCCAATTGTATCAAAAACATGTTGTATCATACATGTTATATCACAACAAACACAAATTACTGTCTCTTCGCCCTTTTAACAGCCCCTCCACCGCCAAAAATAAATATTGAAAGTTTAAATCGATCACGCAGCCACAAAACAGGTTATACTGAACAAACCAAGTATAACAATTGATACCTTTCAACGATGGCTGCTAGCTGCAAAAAAATATGACGTCTTTTGAGGAGGAGCCGGCGTTTCCCCCCGGAAAATTGCCCCGTGGAAAATCCCCTATGGAAAATTGAAAGACCTCCCTCCTGCCCTCTAGTTAGATAGTCTGAAGGCAAAGGGCTGCAGGGATAAGGAAAACAATGAGTGGAAAATTAGAGGAACGTTTCTTGTAAGACCTATCTGTTAACAGGGGATAATTTCCGTAATTTACGGTAGAAGCTCCTGAAACTGTGTCAGTCATACCAAGATAAATATTATCGTCAAATCTAACTAAGAATGGTTTTTACGAAGCTGCTGCAGTCCAGTGCAGGGTTGCCACCGGTGAAGAAAAAATCCCTAGATTTTGGAGATTTTGTGGTTGATTTAGTGATTTTTATCAATAATCTAGTGGTTTATGTGCTGACTTAGTGATTTTTTACTTTAAGCAATGTAAAAAATCACTAGGAATAGTGATAAACCTCTAGGGATGGCAGCCCTGGTCCAATGACTATTGGACTCTCCTTCAAAATAGGAGGATTGAAGCCTGAGTCGTTCTATGGTAATGATTTAGTCGTTCTGTGGTAATGCAGTAATGATTAATCAACAATTGATTGTTTTCTTTGTGTTTTTTTTTTCGTCTTGCAAAGTATGAGAGATTTTTCAAGAGGGGTTGTGGGTGAGTGCTGCAAGTATTGTTGAATGTGTGTGAGTTTTTTTCTTTGTTATTTTTCTTTTTGTTGGCATGGCCCATGTGGCTTTAAAGCTTTAAAAGTCTCTCTATCTATTACGTGCGCTATATTATGTGCGTCCTTCTATGATACTATGCGTATTCTTATTCTTGCAATTGTTATGTTATTTTATTGTTATGCATTATTTTTGTTATTATTATGTGTGTTTTAATCATGTGTTATGATTTTGTGTAGGCCTAAACGTGTTTGTTTGTTTTTTTTTTTTTTTTTTTTTTTTTTTTTTTTTTTTTTAGCAATGGCCCAAAGAGGCTTCTGTAAAATTTTCCAAAAGTTATGCCCTGGGGCATATATGGTTCTTATGGAAGGGATGCTCTTATAAACTTCAAAGAGGGCTCATTTGATTGGAAAATGAAAGTTCTAGTTCACTTTTTAAGAGTCAAACGAGATTGAAGGGCACCTATCCCCCCCCTCCACGCCCTTTTTTCCTTAAACCCGTCCGATTAGAACTAAGAGATACCCATTTTTTTAAAAATAGTTTAAAGACCATATAACGAAAACTCCGGGGTCAACACAGCCCCCCAGGGCCCAAGGGCAGGCGTTGTAAGTTGTGCCCTCGGGGAATAAATGGTTCTTATGGAAGGGATGCTCGTAAAAACTTCAGAGAGGGGTCATTTGATTGGAAATTGAAAACTGTAATTCGGTTTTTGAAAGTCAAAAGAGATTGGAGGGCAACTAGCCCCCCACGCCCCTTTTTCCCCAAATGGATCCGATAAAAAAATTGAGATAGCCATTAAGTTAAAAATTATTCCAAAGTCAGATAACAAAAACTCGGGTGTCAACACAGTTTCCCAGGGCCCTGGGGCAGGCGTTGTAAGTTATGCCCTGGGGCGTATGTGGTTCTTATGAAAGGGATGCTCGCATAAACTTTAGAGAGGGCTCATTTGATTGGAAATTGAAAGTTCAAGCTCACTTTTTAATAGTCAAAAGAGATCCGAGGGCAACTATCCCCTCTTCCCATGCCTTCTTTTTCCAAACCATCTGATGAAAGTTTTGTTAAAAATAGTTCAAAATTCGGATAATAAAAATTCCGGTTTCAATACAACCCCCAGGGCCCGCGGGAAAGCGTTCTAAGTTATGCCCTAAAGGCATGTATGGTTCTTATGAAAGGGGTGCTCGTTTAAACTTCATAGAGGGCTCATTTGATTGGAAATTGAAAGTTCTAGTTCCCTGTTTAAGAGTCATGAGATTTAAGGGCAACTAGCTCCCCCCATGTCCTTTTTTCCCAAATCCATCCGCTACAAAGTTTGAGATAGACAATTTTTTAAAATTGTTCAAAAATTCGATGACAAAAACAGCGATGTCAACACAAACCCCCAGGGCCCGGGGGGTAGGCGTTGTAAGTGTTGTAATATCAGGCGTTGTAATATCACAAAGTTATTTCGCACTTTTAATAAGGTTTGGAGTTTTTCGTTTAAGCATTTATTAAAATCCCGTTCAAGCTTGGGGTCTTTGGAACCGAACTCTGTAAAGTAATGCCTTAACCATTCTTCTTCTGGAATGTCCGATGAGCACGTTTTTCCACTGGACTGGGATCTCTTCAAGAACCTACACATCGCTTTCAGGTTTTTGGAGGCTTGCTCTGGAACCTTGTCAGCTTCTTCGCTTTTCAGTTTTCTGTTGGATTTAGGTAGTACATCTTTCTGCTCTGAAATAGTTGGAAGATCATTCCAGTTCTGGGCTTATCGGATTCCTTCCAGATATTATATCACAACGGATTTCTGTACGGATTGTACCCAGAGACCCGTTTGAGCAGGACACTCCCCACACAGTCTTCAGAGCAAGGTTTATAAGTTATGCCCTGGGGACATATATGGTGCTTATGGAAGGAATGCTAGTATAAACTTCAGAGAGGGCTCATTTGATTGAAAATTGAAAGTTCTAATTCACCTTTTAAGCGTCAAAAGATATCAGAGGGTAACCAGCCCCCCCCCCCCACGCTTTTTTACCCAAATTCATCTGATAAAAATTTTGAGATAGATATTTTGTTAAGAATAGCGAAAAGATCATAAAACAAAACTCCAAGGTCGACACAACCCCCCAGAGCCTAGGAGCAGGAGTTGTAAATGATGTCCTGGGGTAATATATAGTTATTATAGAGGGAATGATCTTTTAAACTTAAAAGAGGGCTCATTTAATTGGAAATTGAAAGTTCTCGTTCACTTTTTAAGAGTCAAAAGAGATTGGAGTGCACCTAGCCCCCCCCTTCCAAGCTCCTTTCTCCTTAAACCCGTCCGATAAGAACTTTGAGATAGCCATTTCTTTTAAATAGTTCAAAGACAATATAACTTATACTCCAGGGTCGACACAAGCCTCCAGGGCCCGAGGGCAGGCATTGTAAGTTGTGCCCTGGGGGAATATATGGTTCTTATGGAAGGGATGCTTGTAAAAACTTCAGAGGGCTCATTTGATTGGAAATTGAAAGTTCTAGTTCGGTTTTTGAAAGTCAAAAGAGATTGGAGGGCAACTAGCCCCCCACGCCCCTTTTTCCCCAAATGGATCCGATAAAAAAATTGAGATAGCCATTAAGTTAAAAATTATTCCAAAGTCAGATAACAAAAACTCGGGTGTCAACACAACCTCCCAGGGCCCCGGGGCAGGCGTTGTAAGTTATGCCCCAGGGCATAACTTACAACGCTGGTTCTTATATATGGTTCTTACGAAAGGGATGCTCGTATAAACTTCAGAGAGGGCTCATTTGATTGGAAATTAAAAGTTCAAGCTCACTTTTTAATAGTCAAAAGAGATCCGAGGGCAACTAGCCCCCCTCCCTACACCTTCTTTTTCCAAACCCATCTGATGAAAATTTTGTTAAAAATAGTTCAAAATTCGGATAAGAAAAACTCCCGTGTCAATACAGCCCCCAGAGCCCGCGGGAAATCGTTCTAAGTTATGCCGTAAAAGCATGTATGGTTCTTATGAAAGGGGTGCTTGTATAAACTTCATAGAGGGCTCATTTGATCGGAAATTGAAAGTTCTAGTTCCCTTTTTAAGAGTCATGAGATTTACGGGCAACTAGCTCCCCCATGCCCTGTTTTCCAAAACCCATCTGCTACAAATTTTGAGATGGACAATTTTTAAAAATTGTTCAAAAATTAGATAACAAAAACTCCGGTGTCAACACAAACCCCCAGGGCCCGGGAGATAGGCGTTGTAAGTCTTGTCCTGGGGGCGCATATGGTTCTTAAGAAAGGGATGCTCGTATAAACTTCAGAGAGGGCTCATTTGATTGGAAATTGACAGTTCTAGTTTAATTTTTAGGAATCAAAAGAATCCAAGGGCAACTAGCCCGCCCCCCCCACACCCTTTTTCCCCAAGCCCATCTAATTTTTAAAATAGCCATTTCATTAAAAATAGTTCAAAGGTCAGATAAGAAAAACTTTTGTGTCGACGCAACTCCCCAGGGCCCGGAGATAGGCGTTGTAAGTGATAATCTGGGGGCATATATAGTTCTTATGGAAAAGATGCTCGTACAAACTTCGGAGAGTGCTCATTTGATTGGAAATTGAAAGTTATAGTTCACTTTTAAAGAGTCAAAAGATATCGGCGGGCAACTAGCCCCCCCCCATGCCCATTTTTCCTCAACTCCATCTAATAAGAACTTCGAGATAGCCATTTTTTTAAAATAGTTCAAAGATCATATAATGAAAACTCAGGGGTCGACACAACTCCCCAGGGCCCAGAGGCAGGCGTTGTAAGTAATACTCTGGGGGTATATACAGTTCTTATGGAAGGGATTCTCGTATAAACTTCAGAGAGGGCTCATATGATTGTAAATTGAAATATCTTGTTCACTTTTAAGAGTCAAAAGAGTTCGGAGGGCAATTAGGCCCCCCCTCTCTCCACGCCCTATTTTCCATAAACCCATCCAATAAGAACTTTGAGAGAGCCATTTTTTCAAAAAGGTTCAAAGATCATATGACGAAAACTCCGGGGTCGACAAAATCTTTCAGGCCCCGGGGCAGGTGTTGTAAGTTATGCCTGGGGGCATATACAGCTATTGTGGAAGGGATGCTCGAATAAACTTCAGCGAGGGCTCATTTAATTGGAAATTCAGAGTTCTGGTTCGGGTTTTAAGAGTCAAAAGATATCAGAGCGGAAACTAGCCACCACCACCCCCCCCCACGCCCCTTTTCCCCCAAATGCATCTGATAAAAATTTTGAGATAGCCACGTTGTTAAAAATAGTTCAGAGGTCAGAAAAAAAACACTCCGGTTTCGACACAACCACTTAGGGCCCAGGGGCAGGCGTTCCAAATTATGCCCTGGGGGCATATATGGTTCCTATGGAAGGGATGCTCCTATAAACTTCAGAGAGGGCTCATTTGATTGAAAATAGAAACTTCTAGTTCACTTTCAAAGAGTCAAGAGACAAAGCGACAAAGCGTAAAGCACTTTTACACAGTGAGAGAAGGAGGCGATACCAAAACTCTTGTTTGTAGTAATTTTTATTCGTTTCAAGCTTGATTTGCATATTCAATTTATGCAAATCGTTTTATGAATTTTGCATATTCGTTTTAAGATTTATTTATTCATTTACATTAATATCTATTACATGTTTTTTTGCATTGATTGTTTATTTAATTTCTCTTCGGGTTAAGTTTCATTTATACTTAAATAGCAAAATATTTTTTTTTTCGTTTTAAGCTTGATTTTCATATTCAATCTAAGCATTACTCGCTTTAAGATCTATTTATTCCTTTACATTATTACTTGTTGTATGTTTTTTGCTATAATTGTTTATTTAATTTCTGTTCGTTTTGGGTTTCATTTATTCTTTCATAGTAATTTCTGGTCGTTTTGAATTTGAACTTTAACAGGTATTTGTATCTGCTGATCTTAAGTTTAAAATGGCCTTTACTTTTCTTTGAAATACTTCTTCTTCGAAAGTTTTTTTTTAAATTAATATGTTTAAAAGACCATCGGTATTTGGTACACCGACTTGGTATTATTTTTATTCCAGGTCGCCCTCTAGGCATTTCTTATGCTAATGAAAAATATTGTCTGTATAAAACACCGTCTATACAATGCATGACGTTATTGCAATACTATCATGTATCTTTTTTGATCTTTCAATTAACATGAATGCGACGTCATTCACATGATTTTTTTCTTCAAAAATATGTGTCTTAAGTATAGTCAGCCAAAGGGTACATGTCCTGTCCATGTCAAACCAAAGATTCCCATGCCCCAGGGGAGGGGCTTACCCCCACGATGGGAAACACGGCTCTAAACGAACTTACCGGCAGAGGTAATCCCGGAAAATCCTTCCCTTGGCGCGTTCAAGAGAAGGTATAACAAGTACCTCAGTGTTAGAAAATAGGTAACTACCAGGACTAGCGACAAATTGTCATTTGTGATGGAGCCATGAAGCCTGTATTAAAAAAAAAATCCCAAACTCAAAATTTCCCAAACCAAAGACCCATCTAGTTATGTTTTTTCAGACCAGAAAATCTCAGTGTGTCAGTTTTCAAAAAAAAGATATTGAACCTTGTTGGGGTTCCACCCCTGTTTCTTTTCTTTTCAGATAAATGACCCTAGATTCAAGAATTTTCATTCAAAGCTAGATTCAAGCTTTGAAGTAAATTCTATTTTGGAGTTCCTGGTCTGAGCCATTGAAAGATAAAATTAAGAAAAAGCAGAATGAATTTTGAATGTTGATTGAAAGGATTGGCTAGGGCTAAGCAAGGGTCCATCCCTACGCAAAGCTTGTGTACAGAACGAATATTATTTTTGAGTTAGTCCACATTTAGACCCCGGCTGGGGAAATCTATTCTTTTTGTTATATGTGTGTGACCTTTGGAAGATTACAAGTAAGATATTTTCTACAGCTGTGTAGACTAATTTTTCCAGGAACCCAGACAGGGTAGGAAAAAAGTTACGAGATACCGTCATTATTGTATTGACAGGGGGGTTCGTTACCTCCAAGGATATAGTTAGAGATTTTTATAGTGGTGACCCGGGCTGGGTACACCCTTGGCCTTAGAATTTGCCCATTGGACCGCTCGATCACGTTATCATAACCTGGGGCACGGTATATTGTAAATTGGGTACTAACACACCCTATATTAAAAGAACCGTTGGGGTAAACGCGGGCTTCCCATTATAATATTTGGCGCCACCAGGGGCTTTCCCCTCCAGTAAGTGGTGTAACACCATTTTTGCGCCAATATGTGGTGACACCCGTACCTTACCACCCGAATAAACCTTTTTTGAAAAAATACAGATATATAAATGTATACACAATTGCTCGCTTAAAGAGAAGTAGATATGTGTAATTGTCATTATTGGATTTGGGTTTTAGGATGTTTGACCTTTCTTTTAGCTTTATCATGAAAAACTCAAGAAGCAAATATATTTGCAGAGCTATTGAGCTGAAAAACTCAAATTGCACAAATCTTTCTGGAAATATTGAACTTCAATTTACCGAATTTTGTCCCTTTTTTACAATGCTATCTTACTTCTTTTAGGTATAATCTTAAATTCTTAATCTGAAACGTTCATTTTTCGTATCGTTGATTACCTTAGGAATGATTTTAGAACCATATTCTGTTTTTGTGGCACTCATTTTATGCTCGTTTTATTACAAAGGTGTTGAAACCAGAAATTGTTCACCAGAATCATCAAGGACGTGCGACGCTGCTAATCTAATGCGTGAGGAGCAGACTGAAGAGGAGCGGACAGAGTTTGAGAACCGGAGGGAAGCCCAAGAACAAGAAATAGAAAACTTGTTAAAAGTGATATTGAGTCCTCTCTTACCACTATTAGAAAATAGGAGCCCCAGCTTACAGAGCAAGTCGAAAGATACATCTTTGTATGAATCCACTTTATTGAAGAGAACGATGGGAAATAATAAAATACCACCAACAAACAAAGATATTTCCCAGATCAACCATGATAGGTATTTGGATCGATACGTACATTTGTTAATTATGCTGCCCCTACCATTTGTTGCAATATTGTGGTGGAAAATTAAAAGATATCTAAAATCAAAAAACCATGATGATATGGTTGGTGCGGGGAGAAACGGATTTAAAAACCATGATAGGGTTTCATGCTACGCAAACTCAGCTGTTCAGTGTCTCTTCAGCATAGAAGATAACCTATTCAACGTCCTTCCTCACTTACGAGGCCCTGTTTCAAAAGAAATAGAACGACTTGCATTTTCATCTTTTGGGAAAACGGAATCAACGAAACAGCTTAGGAAATTACTTCCGTCTGGATTTGGTTTTGAAGAATCAGTCTGTCAGTGTATATGCGAATTTTGGGACACTTTGTTAAATTGTATTGATGATCAAAACGTACCGATATGTGGCGATCCATTATCATATCAAAGCCCACTTAGTAAAATATTTCATTTTGAAAACCGGAAATATTTGGTATGTGACATC
Organism: Artemia sp. Qi Xiang Cuo; assembly: GCF_049724085.1. NCBI lineage: Eukaryota > Metazoa > Arthropoda > Branchiopoda > Anostraca > Artemiidae > Artemia > Artemia sp. Qi Xiang Cuo. Next base: position 70,879,292 of record NC_142794.1, on the reverse strand, counting down.
TGTCAATGGAGTGAAATTGAAGATCACCAAATTTCGGGAAAAATTTTTTATTTGGCTATTCCAACATTAGGTAAGTGTGATATTCCTTTCAACGGGGTTCTTAATCCCAGTCCAGTTGGCAGATATTGCCCAAATGGACATGGGCTGACGTCTCACACAATATTTACCAAAACCAGTACCTTTCTTGCATTGAGTTTGAATAGAAATGGATCCGGTTCCAAAAATAAAGCCAAAATTATAAATATTGATCTTGATAAAATCAATTTGGAAGCTGAAGAAGAATCTAGTGTTATAGATAGCTGTTACCATGACCTCTTGTTATCATCAGTCACGTATAAAGCTGTTGCTGTTGCAGTGCACTTGAATTCATTGCATGATGGCCATTATTTTGTATATAGAAGGACGCCCAAAGGGGGATGGTACTGTTATAATGATCAAATGGTAAATAAAGTTGATCTTAACGACATAAATGGTTTTGATAAAAGTCATCTGTTGCCGCAAATGACTTTTCTGGTCCTTGAGAAGTGTTAAGTTTTTGAAAAAGCCACATAAATAAACCCATGTGTTGGATAATCTCTAATGCAGTCATCATTAACTAGAGAGTGCAGAGCGCTTCGCCCAGGGCCTGGCACTAGAAAAGTGGCAGTATTTTTTTTTATGTTATTCTCTAATCACGCATTAGCATAATTAGCCTGTTATTATTTAGTGTTAAGTCAGGTGGTGGCAAATCCATAATTTCAATTGAATTAAGAAATTCTGGCAAGAATTGAATACTTCCTTGCTGTTTATTGTGGTTGCAGCGGTAGCTGAAACCTACTTAAAGACCAACATGGCCTATAGTATCAAACAAAAAGCCTGAAACCCCAAATTGGTGTCGGATCCAAACAATGAGTACACCATTGGAATCACCTTGGCCGAAAACCCTATCCAAAAAACAAACAGTCCCTTGGCTTGAACAACAAGGGAAATCCATTGGCTTGAACAACAAGGAAAATCACTTTTTTTCAGGGAAGCATTTTTTTTCTCGGTTTTTGTCCCTTCTCCACATCTAGCGGAGCACTGGAACATCAGCGACGTCATTACTTACTCCCTCCATTTACCCGTGCCGCAGCCATTTAAACATTTGCCTCTCAATTACTTGGACTATCTGTCTTGGCTTTTTCTCTTTCTACAATTAGCCATGTCTTGATGCAATCTACTGCAAAATACTTAACAACTTCAATTCCCGCCATTTACCCATGCCGCAGCCATTTAAACATTTGCCTCTCAATTACTTGGACCATCTGTCTTGGCTTTTTCTCTTTCTACAATTAGCCATGTCTTGATGCAACCTACTGCAAAATACTTGATAACTTCAATTCAAAATAGAGGTCGAGGCCAAAGGCCTCGACCGACTCCGTTGATTTTGAATTGAAGTTATCAAGTATTCTGCAGTAGGTTACATCAAGACATGGCTAATTGTAGAAAGAGACAAGCCAAGACACATGGTCCAAGTAAATGTTTAAATGGCTGCGGCACGGGTAAGCCTTTTTGACGGTTCATGTTAAATAAAATTGCTACATCTACTCGGTTTTGTAATTAACCAAACATAAAATTTAAAATAAAGCCAATTTTTTGAGAAAAACTGCATTTTCGTATACAAGATGATGAATGACGTCATAAACGAAGGATACAACCATAAATGACGTAAAAAATGTACATAAGACAGCATAAAAATGCAAGATTTTACGGCCAATTAATACGCTAAAAGTAAAGGATGCGTACAAAGAACTAAGTGAGTGCCAAGACGACTCGATAGTGATAGTCAAAGTGTTATTTATAGTGAAGTACATTTTAAAGTTTCTGCTGATGGGAAAAAAATTAGAAATTTATTTGGTAAGAGCCTGCACAATGTGGCTGAACTCAGGGATAAATATCCCAGAATGTATTGTGATTGTTGTGAGCAGATAATCGTGTTTGCCAAAAACAAACACTACCCATAGTAACTGAAACATTAAAATAAAATCCAACTTTTGACAAAAACTAAATCATCATATCCGTGATGATGCAACACACTTATCTTTCGACAAGATAATATAATAATATTGGGCCTTATTTGACTGACTTCGCTGCCTGATTCTCTGTGGTTGTTCTTACACTATTCCAACTATTTCCTGTGTGTAATGTATTTATCGTGGTTGCAGCGGTATATTGACTAAAACTGTGTTGTTACAAACAACTTTTGTGAATAACTTCCATGATGGTGAATACAAATACCTTTTTATTGAATGCCGACAATTCTTCAAGTAAGCCCAGCACCATTTGCTTCAAACTCAATATTTATTAAAAGAAAAAAAACTGGACGATCAAACGTGACAAACCAATTCGAACAGCTAAAGCAAAGGACATAGAAAAAATGTCTGAGCTAATAATGAACGATGATAAAGCGCAAAGAGATATGGGAATAGAAGACATACTGCAAGCTAGACCACGAAACGTGACAAGACTAATCCGAAAAGATAAAGCAAAGAGCATTAAAACAATGTCTGAGGTAATGATGAACAAAAACAAAGAACAGATAGATGCACGGTTAGAAGACATATGTATATCTTTCTACTTGATTTTTTTCTATTTATACGAGCAATAATAGTGTAGCCTATATATGTCTTTTTCTCGAAAACGGCTCAATATTATTTTTTTTTGAAAATTGGTATCCTAAAATTTTCTGGTGTGAAAAACGATCTAGATAGGTCACAAGTTTGAGAAAATTCGCTAAGAGCCTTAAATTTGGAAAAAAATTCTTATGAGCAACATCATATTTATGAGCATATTTAAGAGCATACATTCCATCAATTTGGAGAAAGCTAGGAAAGAAGTCGTTTGTCTCTATGACGTCATGCAATGTTGTACAGGATTTTGAATGAATCTGAATAGCTAAGGCAAAAGACATTGAAAGATGCCTGAGGTATCGAAAATGAAGCGAAACGAGAACTGCGGCTAGGACATGCGAAAACAAGCATCAAAACGGATCCCCAATGGAAATAACGGACAAATAAATCTGCGATTAGAATATAAGCGACAGGGATGATCACATCGAATCGCAAATGAATTCTGAGATTAGAGAGCAAACAGTGAGGATCACAACGAGTCCCAAGAGAATACGTTTCAAATACATTTGAAATGTTTCCGCTTTTTTCACTGTTATTTAACACAAGAATAGCAAGACTTTCAGGAATGAATATCAGTATATATATTAAACTGTAAATCCACATTCATTTTTTTTTTCAGTAATCTTGAATATGATAATCTTGAATTGTGATTTCTTTTTCGATATTATAAGAAATAAAAACACTGCTCGAAATGAGGATTATTTTCAGTAAAGTGCAAATTATTTCCTAGTCTTTAGAAGACATGGTGGGCGTCAACCCTATGCCTCTTTGAAGCTCTAAACTTTTCTGTCTGTGAAAAACTTCTTTAGTGGAAAAGTTTTTTTTTAATACTACGCACAAACAGCTACAGCGCGTAATGTCAAACTACAATATGGAAACTAACACGTTTATTTAGAGTTTATGAATCAGAGGCTTGAGGTTTGATTCCTATTTAAGTACACACGACTGACTCTAGCTATTCCTAAGCGTGCTTTCACAGCTTCTTCCGGCTCCACTCTTTGCTCTAACTCCTCTTAAATGCACCATCGAAATTAAAAGCTAAAGCTACAATATGTACAAATAGCTACAAAGCGCAATATCGAACTACAACATGAAAACAAACAAGTTTCCTTAAGTGTATGTGGTAGCAGTAAAAGTATTAACACCAATTGTAGTATTAGTACTAGTATGCACACAGCGTCTTTAGATTAGTTCAACATCCCCCTTAGAATGCCCTGAGAATTCCAACTTGATACCGCAGACCATTCCTGGGATATTGCTGATAAGCCCTTTTGACAGCATGTATGCACAGAGCGTGTTTAGATTTGGGTCAAAATCCCCCCAAATTTTCCCTGAAAGTTTCATCTTCATGCCCTTAGCCTCGGCAGTAGTAGTAGTCGTAGTAGTAGTAATAGTGGTTGTGGCAGAAGCAATAATAGTAGCAGTATGCACAGAGTCCCTTTTGGCTAGTTCAACATCCCTGCCAACATGTGCTGAAAGTTTTAACTTAATGCTCTAAGCTGTTCCTGAAAAATCACATTCTTTTGGCAACCTGAATGCACATATTGCTTTTTGATTTAGTTCAACACCACCTAAATATTCCCTGAAAGCTTCACCTAAATACAATCAGCCTCAGTAGAAGCAGTAGTAATAGCAATATTAGTGGCAACATGCACATAGCGCCTCTTGGTTAGTTCAACATCCCCTTCTACATCCACTGGACGTTTCAACTTAATACGCTAAACCGTTCCTAAACCATTGCTTATTTGCCATTTGGACAACCTTTAAAGGACATACATATAGTGTGTTTTTACTTAGTTGAAACTCCCCATAAACATTCCCCGAAAGTTTCACCTAAATACAATTAGCCTCAACATTAGCAGTAATAGTGGTAGTAGTATACATATGGTTAGTTCAAAATTCGCCTCAACATACCCTGAAAGTTCAAAATTCATAAAATTTGAATTCGCCCTAAACAATTTCTGAAATGTTCAACTTAATTTCACAGCCTCTGTAGTAGTTTCAAGAGAAATAGTAGTAGTAGCAGCAGTAGTCGTAATGGAGTAATAGTAGTAGTAGTAGTATCGTGCACATATTCCCTTTTGCTCAATTGATGATCCTCCTCACCATTCCTTGAAAATTCCAACTTAATATTTTAAGTCACTTCTGAAATACGGCCTTTTGACATTCCACATGTATATGGTGTGTTTTTATTTAGTTCAACTCTCCCTCAACATTTCCTGAGAACTCCACCTGAATGCTCATGGCCTTTTTTGACACAAAAGATCAAACATGCCCCCCTTTCCTGATAACGAATCTTATATGTAAAGAATAGATAAATAGCATAACTAGCAGCTTTTGTCCCAAGAGCTGTGGGAAGGAGGGGGGGAGCGTATCATCCCCAAAGACATAGCAATATTGTAGCTATGATTGCATAGCTATGACATAGACATAGCTATGATTGTAGCTATAGCTGTTAATTTCGATGAAACAATTAAGAGGCGTTAGAGCAAAGAGGGGAGCTGCAAGAAGCTGTGAAAGCACGGCTTCATCAAACAGTCCGTGGTAACGAACTGTAAGAAAGGAGCGACCCGGATCAATAGTAACCGAAACTAAAAAAACGGAATTTTGATACCAATAGATACATCAAAAGAATCGAATTTTTATGCTGATTTCAAATATATAAGTTTCATCAAGTTTAGTCTTGTCCATCAAAAGCTAAGTGCCTGAGAAAATTTGCGTTACTTTCGAAAGAAAGAGGGGAACACCCCCTAAAAACCATAGAACCGTAATGAAAATCACACCATCAGATTCAGCGTATCAAAGAACCCTACTGTAAAGGTTTCAAGCTCCTATCTGCAAAAATGGGGAATTTTGTGTTTTTTTTTGCAAGAAGAAAGTTTGTGTTTTTTTTTCAGGGGTGATCGTATCGACCCAGTGGTCCTAGAATACCACAGGAGGGCTCATTCGAACGGAAGTTAAAAGTTCTAGTGCTCTTTTTAAGTGATCAAAAATGGAGGGCAGCTAAGCCCCCTCCCACGCTAATTATTTTCCAAAATCCACCCGATCAAAATTTTGACATAGCCATTTTGTTCAACTTGGTCGAAAAATACAATAACTATGTCTTTGAGAATGACTTAATCCCCAACAGTCCCGGGGGAAGGGCTGCAAGCTATGAACTTTGCCCAATGTTTACATATTGTATTGGTTATTCAGAAGTATAGAGACGTATTCAGGGGGGATTTTTTCCGGTAGTTGGAATCACCTTGGCTGAAAACCCTATCCAATAAACTTACAGTCCCTTGGCTTGAACAACAGGGGAAATCCATTAGCTTGGAACAACAAGGAAAATCACTCTTTTTTTCAGGGAAGCATACTTTTTTGGTTTTTGTCCCTTCTCCGCAGCTAGCGGAGCACTGGAACATCAGCGACGTCATTACTTACTCCCTTCATTTACCCGTACCGCAGCCATTTAAACATTTGCCTCTCAATTACTTGGACTATCTGTCTTGGCTTTTTCTCTTTGTCTTTGTCAACAGTCCCGCGGGAAGGGCTGCTAGTTATGAACTTTGCCCAATGTTTACATATAGTATTGGTTATTGGGAAGTATACGGACGTTTTCAGGGGCACCTTTTCTGGTAGTGGGGGGTGGGGGTGGGGGCGGAGGTTACGTGGGAAAATCTTTTCGTGGAGGAAGTTTTCATTGTGGAAGGGACATTGCTATGAAGAAAGTGCCGGATTTCCCAGCATTATTTAAAAAACGATCAGAAATTAAATAAAAAAACAAGTTTTTTTTTTAACTGAAAGTAAGGAGCAACATTAAAACTTAAAACGAACAGAAATTATTCCGTATATGAAAGGGGCTTTAGCCTCCACAACGCCTAGAAGAACGCCAACGCCTAGGAAGTACCTAGCGATTTTAAGAAACCTTAATTAAACTCCTTTGTTAGAAAGGTGATAGGAACTTGGTAATTATAGAGACATGAGCTTGGTTTAAGTAGGAAGAAACTTAGTAAGATGATACTTTTTAGACTTAGAGATGATGCATATAAAGTTTTAAGACAAGAACAGCATTGTTTTAGGACGGGGAGAGGATGCAACTTCCAAGTTTTCCCTCTTAGATAAATAATTCATAAGCGCCTGAATCACCAGACCCCTTGAACAATAAGTTTTATTTGATCACGAATAGGCGTTTGACCCAACCAATAGAAAAGCGTTAGTTATGGTCCTATCATTATATGATGCACCAGACAAATACATCAAATTGAATTACTGCTATCTGCAAGAAAAATATTACCGAGGTAAAGGCAGTAACTCCTTCTTGCCTTTACTATCTGCAAGAAAATATTTCCCAGCATTATTTAAAAAACGATCAGAAATTAAATAAAAAAAAGTTTTTAACTGAAAGTAAGGAGCAACATTAAAACTTAAAACGAATAGAAATTATTACGTATATGAGGGGGTTCGCCCCCTGGTCAATACCTCCCCCTTTTCGCTAAAGTTTTTTTTAGTACTTTCAAAAGAGCTATCTATTCTAATTAACCGGCCTTTGTGATTCAGGGGTTTTTGATTCGAACAAAATTCGAACTTTAGCGTAAAGAGCAAGGTATCGACTAGGGGGCAAACTCTCTAATATACGTGATCAAACTTACGAATATAGAAATTTGTTACGTACGTTAATTCGTAAGTTACGTCAGAATATCATTTCGAGAAAGCCATTTAGCCAAAAAAGTAAAATTAAAATGCAAATTTCGTTTTAATTATTCATGTACGGTGAGCCAAAATCAAAATTAATTCAAAAATGTTCAGAAATTAAATAATAAAAAACTAGTTATTTTAAGCTGAAAGTAAGGAGCGACATTAAAAATTAAAATGAACAGAAACTATTCCGTATATAAAAGGGGCTGTCCCCTCCTCAATACCTCGCTCTTTACGCTAAAGTTTGAATCTGTCACACAACTTTATTTTTTAAAACAATTAAAAAATTTAGCGTAAGGAGCGAGGTATTGAAGAGGGGATAGCCCCTTTCATATACGGAATAATTTTTGTTCGTTTTATGTTTTAATGTCGCTCCTTACTTTCAGTTAAAAAAAACTGTTTTTTTTTATTTAATCAAAGAAAGTAAACAGTTTTTTTTGCGAATGGTTTCAAGTTTTCTATTTCCGGTCAACTAGAGGAGGTATGAAACTAAATTAAACACTACTTTTTGTGTACAGATTTTTAAAAGGGTGTGTGTTGTCAAAAAATTTCTGAAAATTTTCTCCAGCATACAAATAGCAGGCCAAACTATAAAGTCTTTAAAAAACGAAAATATTTAAAGTATTATTTTCTTTTTCCCTGAAAAGACTGTGTCAATATAAAACGAACAGAAATCAATTAAAAAACTTTTCGCACAAAATAAGTTTTTCAAAGAAAAGTAAAGAACTCCATTAAACCAAAAATTAGCAAAAATAAAATCCAATAATCTACCAAGCATGGAACTACCACAAATCAGCACCGATAAATAAATGAACCCAAAACGAACATAAATTACAATAAATAACCAAGCCAAACTCAAAACGAGCAGAAATTAACATGAATAGGGCTTAAAACCCCCTATACCTTCTCAAGGCCTGAGCATAATTTGCACTTTACTGAAAAAAAAAATACAAATGAATGTGCATTGTCAGTTTAATATACATATACTGATATTTAGCAATCAAAATGTTAACATTATTTGATTTATTAAAGTTATAAAAGTAAAAACAATTATATTTTTTCATTAAAGTAAAAATTATGTTCGGGCGGTGGAAAGACATAAGGGTTTTGAGCCCTACTCATGTTAATTTCTGCTCTTTTTTAGTTTGACTCGGTTGTTTATTGTAATTTCTGTTCGTTTTGAGTTTCATTCATTTATCGATGGTGATTTGTGTTAGTTTCATGCTTGATAGATTATTTGATTTTATTTTTATTCATTTTTGGTTCAATGGAGTTCTTTACTTTTCTTTGAAAAACTTATTTTGTGGAAAAAGTTTTTTTTAATTAATCATACAGAAGAATTGAGTGTCCTAAATAAAGATATTAGCAAAATGGAGTAGTTTCTGGAGGTTTTGAGAGTTCAGCATTACCTTGATAACCTTGATAACCGTTACCTTGACACGGTTATCAAATGAGTCCAGTGTTACCTCTGTATAGATGCCATAGCTCTGCTGTGATGTTGACAAGTTTTGGTCTGGTGAGTTTGGTCGCGGAGCGCATCTACCATCCACCGTAAGTAAATTGGCAACTTCTTTTGGTGACCAGGGGGAATCAACTTTTGGGGGGGGCGATGTTTTGTTGAGTTACAAAATAATCCTTTAGATATTGCAAGTATAATTAATAATTCAGTTGGAGGTAGAAATCAGAAGAATAATGATCATAATTCGGCTGATAAAAGTATGTTTCGCAATTAAATGGTTCTGCCTCCTCTAAATGAGATGGTATTTTCTCTGTGCTTCACCATTCATTAATATTCAGGGACTTTGCTCGTCTTTTGATGAGCTGAAACGGATCGTTAGCGGTGGAACTCCTCATATTATTGGATAATGTGAAACTTTCCTGGATTCAAACAAGGATATGCTTTTAAATATTCCAGGATATAGGATGGAAAGGCTGAACAGAGAACAGATGGCGAGAGGTGGCATTTCCCTTTATATTGCAGATCGTCTTACATACAATGTCCGAAGTGATTTGAGCAGAAATGAGGAAGGAATCTTTGAACCCATTTTTATTGAGGTTAAGTCAGGGAGTAAGGATTTAGTAGTGGGTTTGGTTTACAGGTTCCCTAGTGGATCTATTCCTTCGTTTATGAAAATTCTGGAAGAGGTTTTGGACTCCAAAAGCATCCCTGTGAAATAATCCTTATGGGCGATTTCAATCTCACCTGCTGGATCAAAATTCTGCTTCAGCTATAGATTTTTTGTCGATGATGTTCTCTTCGGGAACTCTACCTTCAGTTTGTATACCAGCCCGAGTTACTGAAACGCATGCGTCTGTTATTGATAATATTGTTTCGTCACTAGATGTCTAAGGTAACTCGGTACTGAGTAGTCATTTTTCTGACAATTTCCCAATTATAGCCCGATATAAGAATGCTGATCAAAGGCAGCGTATAGCATCTCCATCTAATCTCCCATTTTTCCGTTTTAGTGATACTGAGCCTACTTAATTCTCGTCTGACTGATCAGCCATGGGATAGTTTGGTTTCTAAATCATATTTTAACTGCTCTTTGGTTTCTTTTATGATTTAGTAAAAGAGGATATACTAGAGGTTTTCCATCAGGGTCCAGTGCCCCATACTTAAAAAAGGATGGCACCGCTTAATCCATGGATGACTTTAGGTCTCCATAAAAGCTGGAAAAGGAAACATTATTCATGGAAGCTTTACAGGGCTTCATCATCTGTAGCTCATCATCAACGGTTCATATAGGAGTATATTTAATTCTCTGTGTTGGAAGGCTAAGTATCAGTATTATCATAGGAAACTTTCTGAATGTGAAAAGGATCTTAGGAAGTCATGGTATTTAATTAATTCGGTTCTTAGACCTACTCCCCCTCTGCCTTCAGTTCCAACAACGCTGTAAAAACAAACGCTGTCGATGGTAAAACCATCCATGGAGAAGAAGATGTTCAGCTAAAGCTTACCTCTTATTTTGCTAATATAGGGAAGACAACTGTTTCCTCTGCAGCTTCTCGTTGCGATTCCAGAGCCTATCATGGACCCTCATGTTTAAAGTCAATGGTCTTGAACTCTGTTTCTGAGTTTGAGGTAGCTCGTATCGTGAATAATCTTAAAGGATCATCGTCTTATGGGCCAGACAGAACTCCTACCAGGGTTATCCGTGCCTTTCTGCCAGCTATTCTGTCACCATTGGCTAAGCTTGTCAATCTGTCCTTCGAGATAGGAATTTTCCCTGAATCTCTGAAGCGAGCTAAGGTTATAGTGTTGTATAAAAGTGGTTCTCGGAGTGATCCTGCTAATTATAGGAAAATTTCTCTCCTATCTGTTTTCAGTTCTATCTGTTTGAGAAGGCTAAGCTATCCAGGCGTCTTAGTTTTCTGGATGCAAAAGAAGTTTTGCATAATCTCCAGTTTGGATTCCGAGCGAATCACTCTACAGAGCATGCTTGCGCAGCTCTTTTAAATTTCATTCATTCAGCAATAGACTCTGGTCATACCCCGGCAGCTTCATTTTTGGATGTTCGTAAAGCTTTTGATTTCATGACTCATCGGATTCTTCTTTGGAAACTATCGCATATTGGTGTAAGATCAGATGCCTTCTCTTGATTTGAATCATACTTTTCTGGTAGGCTTATTTCAACTGATCCGCTTTTCGGAGCCCTTCGGAAGTAGGTTTTGGCGTCCCTCAGGGATTTATTCCTGGCCACGTTTTATTTCTAATTTATGTCAATGATCTAACTTCGGCAGTCAGATACACCAGGCCTCTGGCATGCTGCAAGCTTTGTCATCCTGATGTTCGTTCGTGTGCCAATACTACTTCGAATGAAGATTTTCTCGTTGTTTTTGCTGATAACACCACTCTTGGGACCCTTGGGAAGACGAAATATGATATCAAGTCTAACCTTGTGACAATATTCGAGAGAGTTATTTCATGGTTTGATGCGAATTACATGGCCTTGAATGTTTATAAGTCACATTTTCTTATTTTTTCTCGAATCGGTATAGCTTTCCCTCAGCTTACACACCTTCAAGTGTCACAAGGCTCCTTGTGTAGACCAGAGAATCGGATGGTCCGATTTCTTGGCATCCTGCTTGGTGAGAACCTTTCATTTAGAAACCATATCGCCATGATTAGGGTTAAGATCCCACGGAGTTTGAGTATCATTCGAAAACTTGGACACACATTTCCTGAATTTATTCTGAAGCTTCTCTTTTTCTGCCTTGTCCAGTCATATGTTTTGTATTGCCCATTATATGGATGTCTACTTTTCCTTCTACACTGCAGTCACTTTCTGTCATGCATAATAAAGCACGGTGTCTGGTTATGGACACAAACCGTTCATCACCAACACCACTCTTAAATCTACAGTCTATTTACATTCTTTCTTGTGCTTCTTTCTTCAGCTTCATGGCAATCTTCCAAAATCTCTTCAAAAAACTCCTGTGTTTATTTCTGATTCAGCTCCATATAGCCTTCGTTCTTCACATAATATCTACATTCCTCCTACCTCTACTATTCGGTCAGATTTCAATCCCCTCATTGCTTGTCAACAGGTCTGGAATTCCCTACCTTTTCAGTGCAGAGATGCCACTCGTTTGGGAATTTTAAAAGGATTCTTAAGGACCATTTGGTTAAGAATAAAAAGAACAGCATTTTGTTTTTATTGATTTATAATTGTATTTTTTTTTTCCTCTGAGGAGGTAATGTCCCGTGAATGTTTATTTCATGGTGTATGGTTGTCTCCTGTGCGCTTTGACTCTCAGGCCTCAGGTATGTTCTCTCTTTAATCTTACCTTTATAATCTTTTTAATGTTTAGGTATATGTTATTTGCCTGTTGTTCTCTTTTTTTGGTTGTTGCTTATTTTATATTTTGTTTTAATCTCCCTTTTATCCCTGGCCATGAAGCCTTTTGAGGGGGAATAAGAGTAGGCTATTGTATTTCCCTATTGAATTTATAGGTCAATAAAACTCTGAACTCTGAACTCGTCTATCCATATAGGGCCAAACGAAAAGCAAGTCGTCCCTGAATGGGGAAGAAAGAGGTAGAACGAAGGAGTCAAAAGAAACTAGAACCTTCGAAAGGGGAAGAAGAGTAAGGGTTTTAATAGATAGGGCTGGAGGAGTGTGTGTAGCTGTTTTGGCTTCATGCGGCTTGATGGTGATTTATTTCACCCCCCCCCCCCAATTCACATGAATTTTTAATTTGTTTTGTAATACACTTGTTTTCCCAATAAACTTTTACTGTTAGGATTAATCAAAATAAGTTTACAATCCCTTAATCATCTTCAGATGGCGATTCTTCCTTACTTGGCCGTTTTTTTTGTGTTTTTTATATTTTTCAAAACGCGTTTTTACATTTTTTTTTCATTAATATGGGCTGGAATTCGTTCTTCATTAGATTATATCTGACGTCGTAACCATGATTAGCCATGAGGTACATAGTGTTTCCATAACTTACATTTTCCACAAATTTTCTCTATTTTTAGTGTTTTTTTTCTAAGTTTCCCATCCTCTGCCATGGAAAAAGATTGTTGTGTACAAACCCGCAAGGATATATTGCACTTTTATTTTGAACAGATGGTTGATTATTAGATATGTATTTTATCTACCCAGTAATTAATTTCTTTTTGTCAATTTTTAATAAAATAAAACTCAGTTTAATCTCCATGCTATCATTCTATGGACTTAATATTCCATCTTGTTTTCATCTGTGTTTAGAAACATTGCCCATAGAAATGATTTAAAACTTTAATATAGCCTGCAGCAAGAGAGAAGCAAACGTGTGATTACAAAAGCGATTCATGATTTGGGTACCTCAGAGATTTGTCTTCGAAGTAAATTTATTAGCAATTTACTTAATGAACAGTACAAAATTAAAAAAAAGAAATAATGGGATTATGTTAACCTAACGGGAATAACCGGGATGAAAAATCCGAAAGTTAGGTAAAAATGAAAAAGCGAGAGAAGATTCTCTGTAGAATTTAAAAAGCGTGAGGTGTTTTTTCTTCACCATAAAATTTTCACTTACAATAGAGTTTTTATTTAAGTATTTAACCCGGACAGTTTCTAGGGTTTGTGACACCTGGGGCGAAATCAACATTTTAGACCGAAAAACTCAAGAGATTTCCATAATAATACTACGAAAAGAGCGGTCTTGCCGTGAAAGAAAATCAATTTCATATATAATTTGTTGTGATAAGTTTTGTCGTATGTCTTCTAACCGAATACTTCTTTATACTTCATTTTCGTTCATCATTACCTCAGACACTTTCCATGCCTTTCCATTTAGCTGTTTGGATTCATTCATCATCTTGTATCATTTTGCATGACATCATAAATGCTAAAAAAACTTCCTTTTCAGCTTTTCAATTTTAAGTCATTAGGGGGAAAGCAACAGTTTCAATTGAATTAAGAAATTTTGGCCTGAATTCATTTCCTCCTTCCTGTTTATGCTTCACATAAACATAACTTTTATAGGATTTGTATTCTCTTGGGGGGCTAGCGACAGTCTAAGCATTAATTTTAATTAATTATTTTTACAACGGCGCTAAAATAATACGTTCCTTCATTTCATTGTCATTTGATCTGTATTCTACCTCAGATTTCGTTGTGCAGTATTTTTGTTTGCGATTCAATGTGATTCTCTCTGTCGCTTTTTTCATGCTTTTTGCTTTAGCTGTTTGGAGTCATTCACCATCTTCTATAATTTGGCATGCATCATATTTAAGTATAGTGTGATTCTTTAGTTTTAAGTCATGAATGGCAACCCAGCAATATCAATTGAAATAAGAAGCTCTGGCGTGAATTCAATTCATCCTTCCTATTTATCCTTCACAGATGCATAATTCTTATAGAATTAATGCTCTATTGGGAGGCAATCGATAAGTAAAATCAATAAAAAAAGCATTAGTTCTACTTAATTCTTTTTTGAGCGGCGCTAAAATGACATGTTCATTCATTACATTGTAATTTCGATTATAGTACAGTCAATCTAGCGTCAAATAGGACTCGACCGCAAACAAATTGCAACAGAAATTATTTTTACACCATCTTGTAGAGAAAAAGAAACTGTACAACATATAAAAAGTTGAGAAACCCAGCGGGGTGAAAAATAAGTGTTTTTTAGCGTTTTCCGTTTTTTTTTTGTTGTTTTTAGCGGAAATTTTCCGTTATCCTAGAGCTTAGCATTTACTTCATGGGAGACATGTTTCTGAACTAGTTTTGTGTGCTGAATTCGAATATCATATCAGATTCAAGTTATGTCCCACCGTTAGTGTTTCACATTCATCACCAAACAAGAAATTCGTATTTCGTGGCCATATTTCCCTTTTTTATCCTTTGGGGCGAATGAAGTCAGGAATAACGTCGCCCTATCGACTGAATACTATATTTTCGGAAAGTTCCGTAAATTCTAAGATTGTCGTTGTTGGAACCCTTGGTCCCAGTTTTGTCAGATAAATGTCCCTCCCCGATTCATTTCTTTGGGCCCCTTAATTATTTTCCTTCCTTTTGTAATAAATGTTAATTTTCCTATTATTTTTTGACGCCATTTTGGGTCCTCTTAACTGCGTACGTGTTTAATTCACCACGAGGGAAAAAGTGCGCAGTTAGGGAAATTGGCCAGTATATTAGGAGCCCTGGAATTGGTTGGAAAGATTCATTTACCACCCCTAGTAACCCCACCGCGTGCTGCGGTTAGCGGGCTGGGAGAATTTGTCCTTTTTTAGTTCTTTTTATACGTGTAACTGTGAATATAGTAAGAATTTTTCTATGTACCTATTTTACTTTTCAGCTTAGGCCGAGACTAAAGGGTTAATTAGAAAATCTTATCGGTAAACTTTGGCTTTA
Source organism: Artemia sp. Qi Xiang Cuo (assembly GCF_049724085.1). NCBI lineage: Eukaryota > Metazoa > Arthropoda > Branchiopoda > Anostraca > Artemiidae > Artemia > Artemia sp. Qi Xiang Cuo. The sequence continues at coordinate 70,864,117 of NC_142794.1, read as the reverse complement.
AATGTGGCCATAGACCACATCGCGATACCTCATTGACACTTTAAACTCACTTGGGCTTTGTTCTTCATACTCAGAAGTAACGATGTTTGAAAGAAGTTCAGCGGTCCATGCAGTAACTGACCTGGATGGAATGATGTCTCAGGGATTCATCCACCATATCGCTGACAACGTTGACCATGCCATTTACACCATTGACGGCAGGAACACCTTCCATGGCATGGGGATCATCGCCTCAATAACCCCCACGCCCAAGTATTTGCCGAGGAAAATTCCCCGAACAAGTCCGTCAACGGCAGACATAAGAGACGCATACAAAATCCGTGTGCTTCATGTCAGATGTGACGACAGTGTTCTTTCAAAAATCAGATACGTTCGTATTCCTGACTTCACTGCACTGGATCCCAGTGCTAGTCTTGATACTCTTTGACTTTCGTCGTGATATCTGAAGACTCCAAAGCCGGGATGGAATGGGACATATCAGACTGTCATGGTTGGAAACCATCCGGGGAAAGCGTCTGTAACGTTTCTCCCAATGATTGACCTGTCTGCCAGTGATGACACCTGTGTGTTCTCTACCTTGATGTTCATCGCAGACCAAGCTAAACGCCATGGATTCGCCCCAGTCGTGACCGTCGATCAGCCATTGTGGTGGAAAGCTATGAAAATGGTTGAGGCTTCTGAACCAGGAAGTGAGCTCTCAGCAGTAGTTCTGAATCTCGGTGGGTTTCACACAACCATGAGCTTTATTGGATGCATAGGATACACAATGGAAGGATCCGGTCTCCGCGAAGTTCTGGAACTTGCATATGCCCCAAACACCGTTCCCCATCTCCTAAGTGGAAAGGCTATTTCACGAGCTGTTCGAGGTCTCTTGCTAGTTGATAGTGCTCTACATGTCGTGCTGCTCTCCGAGTTATTTGAGGATGATCCCTGTTCAGAACCTGAAACAAAGTTAGGCACCAAAGAAGTTGCAGACCTTAAAACACTATACAGCAAGCATAATGAATGGAGAGGCAACAATGACGGAGGTTGAAGAAAATCCTGCACTCAAGCGGATCAAAGGTTTCGTCAACCAGAAGATACTTGATCTGTCTCAGCACAGAACTTCAAAGCTGTGGTTTCAGCTTATGAATATGGTTGGGATACTTCGTTCTTTCATCAAAGCTGAGCGGATGGTGCTTTGGGACTTACACCTAAAGTCTGTGTCTGAAATGCTACCTTTTCTTGCGGCCTGTGGTCCCAACAACTATGCCAAATCGTGCCGAATATACCTTCAGAAGATGGTGAAGCTTGAAGAAACCCATCCTACTGTTCACAGTTCATTCCAACAAGGAATGCACGCCGTCAGACGATCTGATCGCTATTGGGCTGGCTTGTCGACGGATCTAGTTGTTGAACAAGAGCTTATGCACTCGTTGAAAACAGCAGGCGGACTGACTAGGGGTACGGGCATGACCGAAACCCAGAGGTCACTGTGGGTTTTAGCACGCCCAACCTGCTCTGCTGTTAACCTCCTAATGGAAGATCTGACGCAAATTCTCTATGGGATAAGCGAGCAGCACAAGGAGAACGCAGGCCCCAGACAAGAACGAGACTTCAAGGATACGCAGGCGATGGTCACGTACTTTGAAAATGGCTCACCATTCGGAGGGAATACCCAGCTTAGAAGCATTGCTACCGGTTTGACTGCATATAAATCTGCAAACGTTGACTGTGCGAAGGCTGTCGGGCTAAAAATCCTTGATGCTATGACTGGAAAAGTGGCGAAGTATTTTGTCTGCCGAAGAAAGGAACAGGCAGTCCAGATAACAACAAAGCAAACAGCTGGAGGAGATTACAAGCGACTGGATCCAGCTCTGCTATTCCAACGCTTCATTGCGTTAGCCAAAAGGACAAGACTTCCTGAATCAGAGTGCTTCCGGTATGAACTTTGTTCGTATCCCGCTGCTCTGTTTGACAGCTCATTTATGCCGAGAGTGCCGAACAAGGCCGAATTCGCCGAGGCCATTGCACTTGCATGCAAACTCGAAGAAATTCCGTGTGTGCTGAACGACGGGACACACTACGTACTTGACGGCGGATCTCTATTGCACCCAGTCCCATAGATAAAAAATGACACGTATGCGGGTATCATACAGAGCTACTCTCTGTATATTTCGCGGAAGTACCCTGGCGCAACTGTTGTTTTCGATGGGTATGATAGTGGACCTTCCATCAAAGATATAGCCCATTCGTATCGTAATCGAACGATTGGTCGCGAGGTTTTCTTCACGAATGACATGCGTCTGAAAGTTAAGAAAGAAGAATTTCTCGGGAACAAGAAAAACGAGTCAAGATTCATTAGTGCGCTTGCAGTTCATCTCCGGCAAAAAGGCTATTTTGTAGTCCAAGCCCCCAGTGATGCAGACGTGCCTATTGTAAAAGCTGCTATCGAATCAGCTAAACAGAAGGTAACTGCCGTTATTGGAGAAGATACGGATCTTCTGGTCGTTCTCTGCTACCACTGTAATGTCTCCACTAACAAGGTGTACTTCGCCCCAGAGCCAAAGAAAAATAAAGAGCGAAGGTGCTGGGATGTTCATGAAATGAAAAAAAGATTAAGCCAAGAAGTATGTGGTCTGATCCTCTTTGCCTATGCATTCCTTGGGTGTGATTCTACATCACGTGTCCACAACATCAGAAAAGGTCTTACCCTGAAAAAAGTGATAGAAGGCGAAAGTTTTCGAGCATCTGCCAAGGTCTTTATGAAGAAGGCAGCAACAAAAATCGAAGTCAAGGAAGCCGGAGAAGACGCACTTCTTATAATATATGGTGGAAAGAAGGGGGAAATCTGAACGAGCTTCGAAAGCAGCTCTTCGAAAGAAAGCTCGTCACAGCAACGGCTTTTGTTCACCCAGAGCAGCTACCTCCCACATCCAACTCTGCAGCATTTCACAGCTATAGAGTTTACTTTCAGGTACACGCCTGGAATGACGACCGTAATCTAGAATTGGACCCTCAAGAGTGGGGCTGGAAGGACCGAAATGGTACATTCTACCCTGTGATGACTGCACCTCTGCTCGGTGCACTTGTGTCAGAAACGGCATGTCTTGCACTCTCGCGTGCAAAACTTGTCAGGGAGCAGAATGTGATAATTCTCCCGAATCAGAAGATCTCGTCGACGATCTCGACAACGAAGTTTCAAACTACACTGCCAGTGATTAATGTCGCAAGTCATTTGAAAAGTTGCCTGCTTTTTACCAATGTGATTTTTGTTACCTGTGATTTTAGTCAGTTAATACATTAAGAGATGATTGATTATTTTGAAGAAATCTTTTGGTGATGAATGTGAAACACTGTCGGTTGAACATATCCTTGATTTGATGTGATATTCGAGTTCATCGCATAAAACTACTCAAGAAATGTGGTCAAACGACTATGTTATAATAGAATCGCGAACTTTGTGAATGGTGATGAATGTGAAACACTTTTGGTTCACCGTATCTTAAATCTGATGTAATATTCGAGTTCAGCACATAAGACTACATCAGAAATGTGTTTCCCATGAAATAAACTCTAAGCCTTGAGAAAATCGAAAATTTAGGCTTAAAAACAAAAAATAAAACACAAAACGCTAAAAAACACTAATTTTGCACCCCGCTAGGTTTCTCAACTTTTGATATGTTGTACAGTTTTTTTTTTCTCTACAAGATGGTGTAAAAATCATTTCTGTTGCAATTTGTTTGCGGTCAAACCTTTATATTGACTGTACTATTAGTCCTCTAACCGCATTTTCGTTTTCAACCTTTTCGTTTGAAGTTCATTATAATTCTTGCGTCGCTTGTTCCATGCCTTTTGCTTCGGCTGTTCGGGGTCATTCGTCATCTTGTATAATTTCGCATTCGTCATAGTTACCAAAACAAGACGATCACCCCGAGGAAAAAATGATGTAAGTTAATCTTTAAATATATGTGAATGTGAGGTCATTCAGATTAAAAATAGTTTTCCAGAATTAAGGGTCTAAACGAATTTTCCCAGAGTCGTGACCTATTTAATTAATTTTTTTCAGGCAAGAAAATCTCACTGTGACAATTTTCAAAACAAAATTATGGAGCTGTTTTCGAGAAAAAAAAAATATTCTTACATTAACTACTCTATAAACGATTGCTATAGTGGGAAATATTCGGTTGAAGGCGAAAGAACTGAGGTGCAAACGTCGCAAATAGAAGTACTTACTGTTTAGTTTTGATTTTAGTGTGTAGTTAGATGTATGTAATCACGACTTTTGTACATGACCCTTGGGTTTTCCAATACAAATTACCTTATATTGTAATAATATCGTATGCATAAATCTATAACTATTGCTCGCTTAAAGAGAAGAGAAATATTTTTTGTTATTAAAGGCTATACCTTCGTCTGACCCATCTCCACAATCATCTTCTCTATCGCATACCCAATGTTTTTGAATACACCTGCCATTTTTACAAGTGAACTCGTCGGTTGTACATGTGCCGTCTGCAAGAGAAATCGCGATATAAAAAAAGACGTAAATTGTAACATGTTCAGTTTTATCAGAAGCAAGATGAACACTATATTTACGTATACCAAAAGAGCATTATATATAACAAATTCAGCTCACACTTGCACATGCTTTATCTGAAATGAATCAGGCAATTACGCAGGGCGGGCATGGGGAGCACACAAAAATCCAAATAAGAGGTCCAAGAAATTCGAGAAATTGTATGATTTCTGTACATGGGCTTGTACTGAATGTTCAACAGGAACGCATTGATTGTCACATGCTGACACACTGATCCGAAAATTTTTAGAGGAAACGGTTCAAAAGTAGTACTCAATAAACACACTTTTTACCTCCCCTTACACCCCTTCTAGGGGAGACTTGTGTGCACCTATGACTTAAACGGGGCTTTCTTAAAATTTAAAAGTTAAATTGGGTCATTTTTCCATTTGTGATCTCTCTGTAGAGCTTTTGTTTTCCAATTACAAAACAACAGCGAAAGAAGTAAAAACTATTTTTAAACTAAACACGATTTAGTTTGAAGATTGACGGAGCAACTTGAGGATATTAGTGAATAGTAATTTCCCAGCCTTGGGAACAGTTTTCTTTCTCTTCTTCGTGTAGAACATTGGCCTCGATTTTCCTTGCATTTGGAGGGTTTCAGTTTGAAATTAGATTAAATCTCCTTCCACGTGGTTTGAAATTGATTCAAGGCGAAGAATCAAAGGGTCCCTTCCGAGAGAAAATAGGGTTATCCTATTATTTTAAATCATATACAGGTTGCATCAAATTTCGGGGGAAAATTGAATGCATCATTTTAAATATCATTCTGGAAATTAAGTTTTTGTGAAAAAGGGAAAGAATGTGTGAACATAGCAAAAATTTTATTAGAAGGGAAATGAAAGATACCAAAATTTAGCAAAATGAAGTTCAATATAAGGAAGTTCATTAGAAGAGAAATGGAATACACCAAAATTTGGTAAGATGAACTTCCCCAGGAGTAAAGTTAACTCCCAGCGGGAAGTACGGAAACGACATCTCAGAGGAATTAGGAGGGATCACCCAAACCAAAGATTAAGAAATTCGTAAAATACGAAAAATATATTAGTTAAATTAAGCTTTCTTCAGCCATCAGGAAAATATTTGGATATTGTCCCACAAAAAAATTAAACCAAGATACATAAATATCCCCAGTTTAGAGAAAGCATGAGAGAAAAATAAACAGACGTGAACTGCTTATAGTGTAAATTTTTATTTCGGGAAAGTTTCAATAAAAATTCTTTAAAAAAAATAAGTGTCTGATTCCGAAATAATTGCCTAAAATTTAAACTGCAATCTAATGTTTTACTTCTTCAGCTGAAAGAAAAAACTTTACAAATATAATAAACCCATAAGAAAACCATGCCAGCTAAAGACGACTTGAATCCTGATGACAGTTGCAGCAATAGCTGCAACCTAGTAAAGAACATACCACAGCCCGTAGTAACCAAACGTTTAAAAAATGTCTAGTAAGAAAATATTGAATTTTGTAGCTTATTCAGGGATGGTAATTATTATTTCAATTAGTCTTAATAGTAAAATATTGTTTTGAAAGCGAATTCACAGGAATTTGAAAAAAAGAAGCCTGAACCTCTCGAGAATGGCGTAAGATGGAAACGAAAAGACACCATTGGAAATACCACTACTGTCAAAACCCTATTTAGCGAACTTACAGTCCCCCCCCTTGAACAACAATGAAATCATTTTTGCATGAGTAGCTCTGATTGTCCTCCTTTATTTTTCTGCTTTTTTTTTTCTTCGTCACTAGCGGGACTTTGAAATATCAGAGTTGTTTAAGGGCTCATTTAAAAGGCAATTTTTGCATATTATAATCTACTTGTATAAATTTGACTTGACAATACCATCATAAAGTATCATATGGCGCCCAAAAAGTGCACTCTGTGTGTCATTTCAGGACTGGGAAGACTGAAAAACGAAAAAAGTTTTAGTATAATCTCCATGGTTGAAAACCCTTTGCCTGATGTTTACAACCCCTCTCTTCTACTTTCCTCCTCCCAGCCCCCTTGATATTTTTCATAAATCGTCTGCGGACTAACAGAAGACGTCTTGGTACTGGGTTGGGAATCCTTTGTTCGAGTGGCACGGGTTCGATTCCGGGCGTGGCTGGTTATTTAATTTGGAACGGGGGTCAGTGCCGTAACTCTGTAAGCTCAGCCGGAGTTAATTGGTCTTGACAACGCCCTCATAAACTGCTCTACAGCAGAAAAATGACACTTTTTTGTGCCATATATGGATTTGAAATGCTAATAAGCATGAAGGGTGTATACTCTCCGTCCCATCTCCCTAATAAGCTTCACGAATCCTGGACTGAAAAGGGGAAGTAGCAGTCCACTGTAACATTGTAGAGATATGTTTAATAGCTCATATTAAAGCTCTTGTTCAGATCTATATCAAACAGATCGTGGTAACGAACTGTAAGTAAGGAGCGACCCGGCTCAATAGCAACCCAAACTCTAAAAAAAGAAATTTCGATACCAATAGACATACAAAAGTAAATAAAGATCTATGCTGATTTCCAATATAAAAACTTCAATAAGTTTAATATTATCCCTTAAAAGCTGCGAGCACTGAGAAAATTTGCCTGATTTTCGAAAAAAAGAGGTAAACACCCCAAAAGTCATAGAATCTTAATGAAAATCCAACCATCAGATTTGGCGTATCAGAAAACCCTACTATGGAGGTTTCAAGCTTCTATCTGCAAAACTGTGGAATTTTGTATTTTTTGCCAAAAAAAGATCACGGATGTGTGTTTATTTGTTTAGTTTTTTTTATTTTTTTTTTATTTTTCCCAGGGATAATCGCATCGATCCAGTGGTCCTAGAATATCGGGAAAGGTCTCATTCGAACGGAAATTAGAAGTTCTAGTGCCCTTTAAAGTGACCAGAAATATTGAAGGGCGACTAGTCCCCCTCTCACACCCCTTTTTTTTCAAAATTGTCCTATCAAAGTTTTGAGCCATTTTGTTCAGCATAATTTCACCATTTCACCAAATTTTCACCAGGATTGAATTTTCTAGGGGTTAAATCCGTGGGGAGGAGAGATTTTTCCGTGGAGGTGGAGCCAGATTTCCTGGCATTATTTAAAATACAATCAGAAATTAAATTTTAAAAAAAAACAGATTTTTTAACTGAAAATAAGGAGCAACATTTAAACTTCAAACGAACATAAATTATTACGTATATGAGGGGGATTGCTCCTTCTCAACACTTTGCTCTTTACGCTAAAGTTCGAATAATGTCCCAATTTTTTAAGAACGACCCCTGTCACTATGTTCGTTTCATTAGAACAATAAAAAGCTTTTTCTGAAAGTACTAAAAAAAAATTAGTACTTAGTAAAGAGCAAACCATGGTCCATAGTAACCGTAAATCTAAAAACACGTTATGAAAAAATGTCGAGTGTGAAAAAGTGCCATTTGAAGCTGATTTAGAAGTGGTAAATACTTTTTCGATTTAATTAGACTATGCTTATTTTAATTCGATTTAATTTAATGATTTAATTAACTATCTTCGTTTAATTAGAACAATAAAAATCTTTTTCTAAAAATACTTAAAAAATTAGTATAGTAAAGAGCAAACCAAGGCCAATAGTAACCGTAAATCTAAAAACACGTTAAGAAGAAAAATGTCGGATGAGAAAAATTGCCATTTGAGGCTGATTTAGAAGTGGTAAATATTTTTTTCGATTAATCTTAAAAGCGAAAGTCTATTACGAAATGAAATTTACAGGAATTTTACGAGACAAAAAACCACTCTAAAATGCTCTTATTTTGAGCCTTCGCAATTTTCTCCTCTTGTTTATCTCTGGTTCAACACACCCATACATTCCGTTAGGGTAGAAATTTGAACTGATTCGATAGAACAAAGACAAGAAAGCTTTATAGCTTCTTTGGCCTTCGCTTTCCGGCTCGTGAATTAAGGCCTTAAGTTGTAGCTTAAATTATATATTGAACTTTTTGCTGACTTCTGTTTTGTTGGGGATTTTTTATAAACCTTTTTTGTCAAACGATTTTAGGTCTTCTAATATGTGGAAGTCGAAGAAGTAGAAATAACGAAAAAATACATTTTTTCTGAGAAGCTCCAAACTTTGCGTAATAATGCGAAAGAAAAATTGAAAAAGTAATGATATATATTTTTTTAATTATATTAACTGCAAACCCAAAATTAGCTTAATGTCCCTTAGTTCTCTAAAATCTTTATATATTTCATATAGGATAATATCAGAGGCAACGCTGTAGCGTCGCCTATAGCCATAAGGCTTTAATTTTATTATTATTATTATTTTTTCCAGAGGCACTTCAGATGGAAAGGGTAGTTGTATAGACTTCGGAGGGGGCTCACTCTATTGAAAGTCTGAAATCCTAGAAACCTTTTTAAGAGTCAAAAGGGATCGGAGAGCAACTAGTCCCCCACGCCCTCTTTTCCCTAAATTCATGCGATCAAAATTTTAAGACGGCCATTTTTTCAAACAATCCGAAAAAACCGATTCCTATTGATTCGCAAAAATGGCCATAGAATGATTGCTTCCAAAGTCCAAAACCCAGAACGAAACACAAACGTGCATAGTGCAACTTGCATAGTCATAGGCAGCGCAATATCGCTGCCTAAGTAATAACGATGTTGGCACTTCGTATCGAAGTGCCTTCGAAACACTTCGTATCGAAGGAGTTGTCGTAGAAATTTCGAAAAGGACTCATTCGATTGGAAATTGGAGTGACCTGTGCCCTTTTTAATAGTCGAAAGTGATTGGAAGGCAACTAACACCCCTTCCACGCTCACCATTTCCCCAAACACATCCAATCAAAATTTTGATATAGCCATTTCGATCAAAGTAGTTGAGAATTCTAGAAATTATGTCTTTGAAGAGGACACTCCCCCCAGAGTCCTCAGGGTAAGGGTTGTAAGTTATGCCCTGGGGGCATATAATGTTTTTATAGAAAGCGTTGTCGAGGAAACTTCACGTAGGGACAGTACGAATTGAAATTGAAAGTGCCAGTACACTATTTAACAGTAAGGAGTTATTAGACGGCAGCTAACGCCCCTCACACACCCACCATTTCCCCAAACTCATCCAATCAAAACTTTGAGAAAGCCATTTTGTTCAACGTAGTTGAAAGTTCTGGAAATTAGGTAATTGACGAGGAAACTCCTCCCACAGTCCTTAGGGCAAGGGTTGTAATTTAAGCCCTGGAGGAATATAAGGTTTTTATAGAAAGCGTTGTCGTAGAAACTTCAAAAAGGGCTCATTTGATTGGAAATTCAAAGGGCTAGTGCCCTTTATAATAGTCGAAAGTGATTGGAGGGCAACTAACCCCCTCTCACGCCCACCATTTCCTAAAACACATCAGAACAAAATTTGGAATTCAGCGTAGTTGAAAGTTCTGGAAATTAGGTCATTGAGGATGACAACCCCTCCCCCCCACCACAGCCCTCAGGACGAGGGTTGTAAGTTATGCCCTGGGGGCATATAAAGTTTTATAGAAGACGTTGTCGTAAAAACTTCAAAAAGGATTCATTCAATTGGAAATTGAAACGGCTAGTGCCGTTTTTAATAGCTGAAAGTTATTGGAGGGCAGCTAACCCCCCTCTCACGCCCACCAATTCCCCAAACACATCCAATCATAATATTGAGACAGACATTTTGTTCAACGTAGTTAAAATTTCTGGAAATTATGTCTTTGAGGATGACAAACCCCCCACACCCCTCAGGGCAAGGGTTGTATGTTATGCCCTTAGGGCATATAAGGGTTTTATAGACAGCTTTGTCGAAGAAACTTCAAAAGGGCTCATTCAACTAGAAATTGAAAGGGCTAGTGCCCTTTTTAATAGTCGAAAGTGATTGGAAGGCAACTAAACCCCCTCTCACGGCCACCATTTCCCCAAACACATGCAATCAAAATTTTGAGATATCCCTTTTGTTGAATGCAGTTGAAAGTTTTGGGAATTGGGTCTTTGAGGATAAGCCCCCACCCACACACACACACCCATCAAGGCAAGGGTTGTAAGTTATACCCTTGGAGCATATGAGGTTTTCATAAAAAGCGATGTCGTAGAAACTTCAAAAAGCGCTCATTCGATTGGAAATTGAAAGGCCTAGTGCCCTTTTTAATAGTAAAAAGTGATTGGAGGATAACTAATCCCCTTTCACGCCCACCATTTTCTCGGACACATTCAATAAAAATTTTGAGTTAGCCATTTTGTTCAACGTAGTTCAAAGGTCCAGAAATTATGTATTTGAGGAAGACAAACCGTCCACAGCCCCCAAGGCACAGGTTGTAAGTTATGCCAGAGGGGCATTTAAGGTTTTTATAGTAAGTTTTGTAGTAGAAACTACAAAAAGGGCTCATTCAATTGTGAATTGAGAGGGCTAGTGCCTTTATTAATAGTCAAAAGTGATTGGAGGGCGAATAACCTGCCCCCCCCCCGCCCATCATTTCTCCAAACATATCCGATCAACATTTTGATATAGCCATTTTTTGGAAGGAAGTTGAAGGGTCCGGAAATTATGTTTTTGAGTATGCCCTCAGGGCATACTCATAGCCCTCAGGCCCACATAGCCCTCAGGGCTAAGATTGTAAGTTATGTCCGGGGGGCATATAATGTTTTTATACAAAGCGTTGTCACTAAAACTTCAAAAAGGGGTCATTGAATTAGAAATTGAGAGGGCTATTGTCCTTTTTAATAGTCGAAAGTAATCGGAGGGAGAATCATCCCCGCCCCATGCCCATCGTTTCCCAAACATTTCCGATCAACGTTTTGATATGGCCATTTTTTTCAACGTAGTTGAAAGGTCCGAAAATAATGTCTTTGAGGATGACAACCTCTCCCCATTGCCCTCAGGACAACGGTCCTAAGTTACGCCCTTGGGGCATATAAGGTTTTTATAGAAAGTTTTGTCTTAAAAGCTTCAAAAAGGGCTCATTCGATTGGAAATTGAGAGGACTAGTTCCTTTTTTATTGGTCGAAAATGATCAGTGGGCAAATGCCTCCCCCCCCCCATGCTCATCATTTCCCCAAACACCTACAATCAAAATTTTGAGATAGCCATTTTGTTCAGCCTATGAGAAAGGTTTGGAAATTAGTTTTTTGACGATAAAGAATCACCCCATATTTTAGGGCAAGTGTTAGAAGTTATGCCCTGGGGAGATATAAAGTTTTTATAGAAAGCGTGGTCATATAAGCTTCGGAGGGGGCTCATTGGATTGGTAATCAGACGCTCTAGTGCTATTTTAAGAATAAAAGTGATCGGAGGGCACCTATCCCCTCCCCTTCTCACACACGTCGTATTTTCCCGAAATGCATCTAATAGAAATCTTGAGATGGTCATTCTATTCAAAATAGTCTAAATATCATATAACACGGCTTTTGGGGTTGAAAAAAACCCCAGAGATTAGGGGTAAGGGTTATAAGTTATGCCCAGTTTGATATTTAAGGTTTTTATGGAAGGGATGGTTGTTTAACTTTAGAAGAGGCTCAGTCTTTCTCCCTGAAAAAGACTATGTCAATATAAAACGAACAGAAATTAATTAAAAAAACTTTCCACAAAATATGTTTTCAAAAAAAAGTAAAGAGCTCAATTAAACCAAAAATGAACAAAAATAGAATCAAATAATCTACCAAGCATATAACTACCACAAATCAGTGTCAATAAATAAATGAAACCCAAAACAAACAGAAATTAAAATAAATAACAGAATCAAACTCAAAACGAGCAGAATTAATAGGAGTGGGGTTCTAAACCCCATGCTTTCTAAAAGCCAGAATATAATTTGTACTTTACTGAAATAAATTCTTTTAAATGTTTTCACTTTTATAAATTTAAAAAAATAAAAAATTAATTAAGATTTTAAGGAATAAATATCAACATATGTATGTTATTTGAAGGTTGGTTAAGAATGTTTGAAAAAATTTTCTGGGGTATATATTTTTATTTTTTGGATATTTTGGATTTTGTTTAAGTTTATTCCATTGGTGGCACTATATAGGGGTATGCCAGATTATGGCATGTCGCGCTCAAATTGCCTGGGTAATGAAATTTAAGCGCAGAAACCCATTTAGGCAATGAGTTTTCTTCTGACGAGCCCCGATATATGGTGATCACCTTGGGAATATAATGTTTTTGTAGATTTAAGGTGCTATAGCTAGGTTTTGGAACATTGACGTATGCTTATTGATGCTGATTTTGCTCTATTTTGGACTTGAGTTTCGGATTGTCGGATTGGTTATACTTTTTTGTCCTGGGGAACTGGATGGATGTGTTGGGTCTAGACCTTGTTCAAGTGCTAATTTTTTTAATTTACTAAAGTTGGAAGACAGTTTTTTTTTTTTTTTTTTTTTTTTTTTTTTTTTTTTTTTTTGCCAGGTGATTACCGTAATACACTATTAAAATTATAGTAGCATTTTGAACTGACGAGCTTTCAGCAATTAATATCATTAATTGCTTGATATTAACAGCAATTAATATCAAATGTTCAGTTTAATTCATTAGCTCCTTTTTAAACTTGTTAAAGACGAATATAGTTTCTTTACAAACAAGTGTTAGGATACTGCCTCCTTTCCTAACTGTAAATAGAAACCAAAAGACTACTGCGTCATTGGCGCTTAACTGAAAACGGATTATAATACAAATGTTTTCTTTTCCAGTTCTTACAGTATTGAAAATAAAAATATAATTACAGTGAAATAAATCCGTGAACTGATGGATCTTTCAACAATTAATATCATTATACATCAAATATTCAATTTGATGTTTTTTATACTTTCCGAGACTGTTCAAGACGCATATAGTTTTCAGTAAAGCGCCAATGACGCAGTAGGTTTTAGACTTTTACAGTGAGAGAAGGAGTTCATACCCAAATTCATGTTTGTGGTGATTTTTATTCGTTTCAAGCTGGATTTGCATATTCAATTTAAGTTTCACTCGTTTTAGGATTTATTTATTAATTTATTTTAATATCTATTGTATTTTTCTTTGCATTGATTGTTTATTTAATTTCTGTTCGTTTTAAGTTTCATTTATACTTAAATAGGAATTTTTTTTTTCGTTTTAAGCTTGATGTTCATATTCAATCTAAGCATTACTCGCTTTAAGATCTATTTATTTATTAGTAGAGGTGACCCTATAACTCCCAGGACTCACCCCTGCTGCCACCTACAACTTTTATACATAGTTTATGTCTGTTTGTTGTCAGTGAGAATGAAAAAACAGGAATTTGGTCGCATTTATGGATGGTTTTATGGATTTTGTCAGTGAGAATGAAAAACAGGAGCTTTGTCACATTTATGTCTGTTTTCATGGATGGTTATGTGTTGGTCAATTTATTTGATGTTTTTATGGATTTTGTCAGTGAGAATGGAAAAACAGGAACTTTGTCACTCCCTTCTTGTTGTTGTTCGATGCAGGTGTTATGAGTTTCCGGGAAACAGTATTTGTTGTTGTTGTTCAAGCCAAATGTTATCAGTTTCCAAGGTAACAGTATTTGTTGTTCTTGTTCAAGCCAAATGTTATGAGTTTCCGGGGAACACCTGTGCTGTCAGTCATTAATCAAATTGTTTCCGGGAAACAGTTAATTAATATCTGACAGATGACGTAAAGTTAATTAATGTCTTTGGATTTCGAACAGAAATGTTTCCGAGGCAAAGTCTAGATCACACATGACAGATGATGTCATGATTGATTGAATTGTCTCCGGCGCGAAGTTTATTAATGTCTGGAGTTCTTCCAGAAGAATCGTTTCCGAGGCAAAGTTTAGATCTTAGCGACGAATTGTTCTAGCGCGGGAATCAGGTTTCCAAATAATTGAAATGCGCCAGCGCAAGGATGCCAAACAAAAGGAACATGCTGAAATTTCGTTTAGGGATAATTTTGGCGAAACCGTTTTAGCTATTTTATGGAATTATTTCGACGAAACAGTTAGAGACATTATAAAATATGATTTTTGAAGAGATTTTAGAAGAGAATTTAATGGTGAAACTCTGTGGTCGTTATAATACACAAGTTCCATTTGAACAGTGTTGTGAGGTCCTCTACCCAAACCCCAAAGGGTTCCAATCCCCCTACCCCAACCCCGAAGGAAGCCCCAGTACTCAAAGGTCCCCCAAGCACCCAAAGGGCCCCCAGACCCCAAAGGCCCTCCCCGGGCCCCCAAAGGCCCTCCCCGGGCCCCCAAAGGCCCATCGAGCTCCCAAAAGACCACCGGGGTCCCAAAGGCCTTCACCCGGTCCCCAAATGTCCCCCAGGCTCCCAACTGGCCCCCCGGCCCCCCCAAGGCCCTCCCCCCGGCCCCCAACGTCCCCCCGGCTCCCCAAGGGCCCCCGCCCCCCAAAGGCCCGCCCCCCGATCCCCAAAGGTCCACCGGGCTCCCAAAGGACCAATCAGTCCTCAAGGGCCTCCAGACCCACAAAGGCTCTCCCCGGGCTCCCAAAGGACCACCCAGCCCTTGGTTTAGTTTTAGTTAAAGTATAGAGTGTTTTAGCTTAGAGTCATAACTTAGAGTTTTTGTTGAAGCTCTAGTTTAGTTTAATTTTAGTTAAGAGTTTGATGTTTTACCTTTGAGTTTCAGTTAGAGTTTTAGTTTGGCTTAGTTTTATTTAAGTTTTTGTAACTTTAGCTTGGAGTCTTAGCTTAGTGTTTAATTTAGAGATGTTATTTAGTTTAGTCTTATTTAAGAGTTTAGAGTTTTAAATTATAGTCTTAGATTATATCTTCCTTTAGAGTTTACGTGTAATTTTTTTAAATTTAAGAATTTATAGTTTTACCTTAGAGTCATAGCCTAGAGTTTTACTTAAAGTTTTAGTTTGACTAAGTTTTAGTTCAGAGTTTAGAGTTTTAGCTTAGAGTCTTAGCTTAGAGTTTTTTTTTGTTATAGTTTTAGTTAATTTTAATTTTAGTTAAGAGTTTGATGTTTTAACATTGACTTTAAGTTATAGTTATAGTTTAGTTTAGTTTTAGTTAAGAGTTTAGAGTTTTTAGCTTAGAGTTTGTGTTGAAGTTCTAGTTTAGTTTAGTTTTAGTTAATATTTTAGAGTTTTAGCTTAGAGTCTTAGCTTAGAGTTTTTGTTACAGTTCTAGTTTAATTTATTTTTAGTTAAGAGTTTGATGTTTTAACTTTGAGTTTCAGTTAGATTTCTAGTTTAGTTTAGTTTTAGTTAAGAGTTTAGAGTTTTTAGCTTAGAGTCTTAGCTTAGAATTTTTGTTGAAGTTCTAGTTTAGTTTAGTTTTAGTTAATAGTTTAGATTTTTAGCTTAGAGTATTATATTAGAGTTTTTTTTAGAGTTCTAGTTTAGTTTAATTTTATTTTAGAGTTTAGAGTTTTAGCTCAGTCTTAGCTTAGAGTTTTTTTTTGTTAGAGTTCTAGTTTAGTTTAATTTTAGTTAAGAGTTTGATTTTTTTAAATTTGAGTTTCAGTTAGAGTTTTATTTTAGTTTTAGTTAATAGTTTTGTGTTTTAACTTAGAGTCTTAGCTTAGAATTTTAATTTGAGTTCTAGTTTAGTTTAGTTTTAGTTAAGATTTTAGAATTTTAGCTTAGAGTTTTTTTGTTAGAGTTCTAGTTTAGTTTAATTTTAGCTAAGAGTTTGATTTTTTACCTCTGATTTTCAGTTAGAGTTCTAGTTTAGTTTTAGTTAAGAGTTTAATGTCTTACCTTAGAGTTTTTAGTTAGAGTTCTAGTTTAGTTTAGTTTTAGTTAAGAGTTTAGAGTTTTTATATTAGATTTTTTATTGAATTTATATTTTAGTTTATGTTTAGTTAATAGTTTATATTTTTATATTATAGTATTGTCTTATATTTTTTGTTATTTTTCTTTTTTTTTTTTATTTTATTTTATAGTTTTATTTCTTAAATTTTAGTTTAAGTTAGAGTTATAGTTTAGTTTAGTTTTAGTTAAGAGTTTAGAGTTTTTAGCTTAGAGTCATTGCTAAGAGTTTTTGTTCAAGTTTTAGTTTAGTTTAGTTTTAGTTAAGAGTTTAGTGTTTTAGCTCAGAGTCTTAGCTTAGAGTTTTTGTTTGAGTTCTAGTTTAGTTTAATTATAGTTTAGAGTTTAGAGTTTTGGCTTAGTCTTAGCCTAGAGTTTTTTTTGTTAGACTTCTAGTTTAGTTTAATTTTAGTTAAGAGTTTAATTTTTACTTTCATTTTATTTTAAGTTAGAATTTCATTTCATTTTCATTTAAGAGTTTGTTGTTTTAACTTATAGTATTAGCTTAGATTTTTAATTTGAGTTCTAGTTTAGTTTAGTTTTAGTTAAGATTTTAGAATTTTAGCTTAGAGTTTTTTTGTTAGAGTTCTAGTTTAGTTTAATTTTAGTTAAAAGTCTGATTTTGTACGTTTGAGTTTCAGCTAGAGCTCTAGTTTAGTTCTAGTTAAGCGTTTTATGTTTTACATTAAAATCATAGCTTATACTTATTATTTAGAGCTCCATTTTATTTTAGTTTTGGTTATTAGTCTAGAGTTTTAGAATATATTATTAGATTAGAGTTTTTTTTTAGAGTTCTAGTTTATTTTAGTTTTAGTTAAGAGTTTAAGAGTTTTTGTTGAAGTTTTAGTTTATTTTAGTTTTAGTTAATAGTTTAGAGTTTTAGCTTAGAGTCTTAGCTTAGAGTTTTTGTTAGAGTTGAAGTTTAGTTTATTAATAGTTAAGAGTTTAGAGTTTTAGCATAGAGTCTTATATTAGAGTTTTTGTTAGAGTTATCGTTTAGTTTACCTTTAGCTAAGAGTTTAGAGTTTTATCTTAGAGACCTAGCTTAGAGTTTTAGTTTAGTGTAGTTTTAGTTAAGATTTTAGAATTTTAGATTAGAGTTTTTTTTGTTAGAGTTCTAGTTTAGTTTAATTTTAGCTAAGAGTTTGAATTTGAACTCTGAGTTTCAGTTATATTTCTAGTTTATTTTTAGTTAAGAGTTTAGAATTTTAGCTTAATGTCTTAGCTTAGAGTTTTATGTTAGAGTTCTTGTTTATTTTAGTTTTGGTTAAGAGCTTAGAGTTTTAGCTTAGAGTCTTAGCTTAGAGTTTTTTTTCTAGAGTTCTAGTTTATTTTAGTTTTAGTTAAGAGTTTGGAGTTTTACCTTAGAGACCTAGCTTAGAATTTTAGTTTAGTTTAGTTTTAGTTAAGAGTTTAGAGTCTTAGCATAGAGTCTTAGTTTAGAGTTTTGTTAGAGTTGTAGTTTATTTTAAATGTAGTTAAGAGCTAGGAGTTTTACCTTAGAGACCTAGCTTAGAATTTTAGTTTAGTTTAGTTTTAGTTAAGATTTTAGAATTTTAGCTTAGAGTCTTAGCAGAGAGTTTTTGTTAGAGTTCTAGTTTAGTTTAGTTAAGAGTCTCGAGTTTTTAGCTTAGACTCTTAGCTTAGAGTTTCTGTTAGAGTTTTAGTTTAGTTTACTTCTAGTTAAGAGTATAGAGTTTTAGCTTAGAGTCTTAGCTTATAGTTTGTGTTAGAGTTCTAGTTTAGTTTATTTATAGTTAAGAGTTTGGTGTTTTACCAAATGATGTTCATTCTCACTGACAACAAACAGACATAAACTATGTAAAAAAAGTTGTAGGTGGCAGCAGGGGTGAGTCCTGGGAGTTATATGGTCACCTCTACTTTCATTTATATTATTACTTGTTGTATGCTTTTGCTATGATTGTTTATTTAATTTCTGTTCGTTTTGGGTTTCATTTATTCTTTAATAGTAATTTCTGGTCGTTTTGAGTCTGAATTTTAAAAGGTATTTTGTATCTACTGAGCTTAAGTTTAAAATAGCCTTTACTTTTCTTTGAAAAACTTATTTTTCGGAATTTTTTTTCTAATTAATTTTTGTTCGTTTTTGATTGCAAAAATTTTCAAGTTTTTAGAAATTCCTTATTTCAAAATCAAACTAAAAAAAAAAAAATATTCATCAAAGTATCAAAACTGATATCAGAGTAACAATATCAAAGTGAAAAAATGGATTTGTGTCAACCTCTGAGTTTTTATTATCTGATGTTAGAACTAGTTTTAACAAAATTGCAATCTCAAAATTTTCATCCGATGGGTTTGGGGAAAAAGGGTGTGGGGGGACTAGATTAAGCTTCGTTCTCTTTTGACTCTTTAAAAGTGAACTAGATCTTTTTGTATTCAATCAAATGAGCCCTCTCTGAAGTTTATAAAAGTATCCCTTCTATAGGAACCATATATATCCCCAGAGTATGACTTATAATGCCTGTCCCTGGGCCTTGGGGTGTTGTGTCGACCCTGGTGTTTTAATTTCTGATGGTTGGACTGTTTTTAACGAATGGTCACCTGAAATTTTTATTGGATGGGTTTATCCATCCGGTACACCCAAAGGCGTGGAGGGCGGGAGGGGCTAGTTGCCCTCCGATCTTTTTTCACTCTGAGAAAATAAACTACAACTTTTAATTTCCATTCTAAAGGAACCCTCTCTGAAGCTTATACGAGCATACCTTCCATAAGAACCATATATGCCCCCAAAGCAATACTTACAACGCCTGCCCCAACCCTGAGTGGGGGGGGTGTCGACACAGGAGTTTATCTTATCTGACCTTTGAACTATTTCTAACGAAATGACCATATGTAAAGGAGTGTTAGTTATATGATCTTTGAATTATTTTTAACAAAATGGCTACCTCAAATTTTTTATCAGATGTATTTGGGGAAAAAGGGTTTGAGGGGGGAGGTTGCCCTCTGATCACTTTTGACTCTTCAAAAAGGCACTAGAACTCTCGATTTCCAATCGAATGAGCCCCCTTTGAAGTTTATACGACGACCCCTTCTATATGAAATGCGTCTGGGAAAAAAATAAATGGAGTGTGTTGGAGGCTAGCTGCCCTCCATTCACTTTCGACTCTTAAAAAGTGAATTACAATTTTCAATTTCCAATCAAATAAGCCCTCTATGAAGTTTATACGAGCATCCCTTCCATAACAACCATATATGCCTCCAGAGCATAACTTACAACGCCTACCCCCGGGCCCTGGGGGGCTAAGACGACACCGGAGTTTTTTGTTATCAGAACTTTGAACTATTTTTAACAAAATACCCATCCCAAATTTTTATCAGATGCAAAAAATTTTATCAGAGGGCGTGGAGAATGGGTTTGAGGAAAAAT
Organism: Artemia sp. Qi Xiang Cuo; assembly: GCF_049724085.1. NCBI lineage: Eukaryota > Metazoa > Arthropoda > Branchiopoda > Anostraca > Artemiidae > Artemia > Artemia sp. Qi Xiang Cuo. The sequence continues at coordinate 70,844,483 of NC_142794.1, read as the reverse complement.
GGGCATGGAGGGGGGGGGCTAGTTTCCCTCCGATCTCTTTTGACTCTTAGAAAGTGAACAAGAACTTTCAATTTCCAATCAAATGAGCCCTCTCCAAAGTTTATACAAGCATCCCTTCCATAAGAAGTACATATGCCCATAGAGCATTACGTATAACGCCTGCCTCTGGGCCCTGGTGGGTTCCGTCGACACAGGAATTTTTCTTATCTGACCTTTGAACTATTTTTAATAAAATGGCTATTATAAAAATTTTATCGGATGGGCTTGGGGAAAAAAAAAGGTGTGTGTATGGGGGGGTCTAGTTGCCCTCGGATATCTTTTGACTCTTAAAAATTGAACTAGAACTTTCAATTTTCAATCAAATGAGCCCCCTCTGAAGTTTATACGAGCATCCCTTTCATAAGAACCATATACGTCCCCCAGGACAATACTTACAACGCCTATCCCCCGGGCTCTCGGGGGCGTTTTTGATATCGAATTTTTGAACAATTTCCAAAACACTGGCTATCTCAAAATTTGTAGCGGGGGGCTAGTTTAACTCTCTTGACTCTTAAAAAGTGAACTAGAACTTTCAATTTCCAATCAAATAATCCCTCTATGAAGCTTATGCAAGCATCCCTTTCATAAGAACCATACATGCCCTTAGGGCATAACTTAGAACGCGTTACCCTGTTCCCTGGGGGGTTCAATTGACACCAGATTTTTTTCTTATCCGACCTTTGAACTATTTTTTACAAAATGTCTATATCAAAATTTTCATTAGATGGGTTTGCAAAAATAAGGCGTGGGGGGGGGAGGGCGAGATGCCCTCAGATATCTTTTGACTATTAAAACGTAAGCTCGAAATTTCAATTTCCAATCAACTGAGCCCTCTCTGAAGTTTATACGAGCATCCCTTTCATACAAAAAATATATGCCCAAGGGCATAACTTACAAAGCCTGCCCCCGGGCCCTGGTGGTTGCGACGATACCTGAGTTTTTGTTATCTGACTTTTGAGCAATTTTTAACTTAATGGGTATATCAAAATTTTTATTGGAGGAATTTGGGGAAATGAGGGCATGGGGGGGACTAATTGCCCTCCAATCTCTTTTAACCCTTAAAAAGTGAACTAGAACTTTCAATTTCCAATCAAATGATCCCTCTTTGAAGTTAATACAATCATCCCTTCCATAAGACCTATATATGCCCATAGGGCATAACTATATTCCCCCAGGCACAACGCCTGCCCCCGGGCCCTGGTGGGTTGTGTCGACCCCGGAATTTGTGTTATATGATCTTTGAACTATTAACAAAATAGCTATCTTAAGATTTTTATTGGATGCATTTGGGAAAAGAGGGTTTGGGGGGTGGGGAGCTGGTTACCCTCCAATATCTTTCGACCCTTAAAAAGTGAACTCCAACTTTCAATTTCCAATCAAATGAGCCCTCTCTGAAGTTTATACAAGCATTCCTTCCATAAGAACCATATATACCCCCAGGGCATAACTTATAACCCTTGCCCCTGAAGACTGTGGGGGAGTCTCCTGCTCAAACATATAATTTCCGGAACTTTCAACTACGTTGAACAAAATGGCTATATCAAAAGGAACTAGCCAAACTATATCAAAAAAGGGAACTAGCCATTTAAATTTTCAATCGAAATGAGCCCTTTCTGAAGTTTCTATGACAACGCTGTCTATACAAAACCTTATATACCCCCAGGGCATAACTTACAACCCTTGCCCTGAGGGCTGTTGGGGAGTTGTCATCCTCAAAGACCTAATTTCCAGAACTTAAAACTACGTTTAATAAAATGGCTATCTTAAAATTTTGATTCGATGTGTTCGGGGAAAAGGTGGACCTGAGAGGGGGGTTAGTTGCCCTCCAATCACTTTTAACTATTAAAAAGGGTACTAGCCCTTTGAATTTCAAATCAAATGAGCCTTTTTTGAAGTTTCTACGACAAAACCTTTTATAAAAACTTATAGGCCCTCAGGGCATAACTTAAAACCCTTGCCCTGAGGGTTATGGAGGAGTATCCTCCTAAAAACCATAGTTTCTATCTGGAATATAACTACGCTGAACAAAATGGCTATCTCAAAATTTTGACTGGATGTGTTTGGGGGAATGATGGGCGTGAGGGGGGGGGGGGGTTAGTTGCCGATCAATCACTTTCGACTATTAAGAAGGGCACTAGCCCTTTGAATTTCCAATCGAATGAGCCTTTTCTGAAGTTTCTACGACAACGCCTTCTATAAAAACCTTATATGCCCCCAGGGCATAACTTAAAACCTTTGCCCTAACGTTTGTGGGGGAGTGTCCTCCTCAAAAACATATTTTCTATCTGGAAATCAACTGCGCTGAACAAAATGGCTATCTCAAAATTTTGATCGGATGTATTTGGGGGAATGATGGGCGCGGGGGCCAGTTGCCCTCCTATCACTTTCGACTATTAAAAAGGGCACTAGCCCTTTAAATTTCCAATCGAATGAGCTTTTTTTGAAGTTTCTACGACAACGCCGTCTATAAAGAACCTTATATGCCACCAGGACATAACTTAAAACCATTGCCCTGAGGGTTGTGGGGGAATGTCCTCCTCAAAAACATGTTTTCTATCTGGAAATCAACTACGCTGAACAAAATAGATATCTCAACATTTTGATTGGATGTGTTTGGGGGAATGATGGGCGTGGGGAGGGGGGCTAGTTGCCCTCCAATCACTTTCGACTATTTAAAAGGGCACTATCCCTTTGAAATTCTGATCGAATGAGCCTGTTTTGAAGTTTCTACGACAACGCCTTCTATAAAAACCTTATATGCCCCACGGGTATAACTTCAAATCCTTGCCCTGAGGGTTTTGAGGGAGTTTCCTCCTGAAAAACATATTTTCTATCTGGAAATCGACTACGCTGAACAAAATGGCTATCACAAAATTTTGATTGGATGTGAAATAATAAATAAATAATAAAACAGTGGAGCCGTATGGCCTTTACTATAGGCAACGCTATAGCGTTGCCCCTGATAAAAAGTCAATTTAAAGCCCCATAAAACTTTAACGCAAAGAGGAGAGGGTTTAGGAGGGAGAAATGTACAAATAGAGAACGAGGCCAGAAAGAGCAAACAAACGGCAGGTATCCGGGACCGATAGTCCCAGTCCATCCTCAGTCCCAAAATGGGCGAAGAATAGAAGGAAAATGACTAAAATTGAGGTGAACAAGATAGAACTAAAGGAATTAAAAAAGACGGAAAAGAACAGAAAAGGCAGTATTATTCATCTTTGATTGATTTTAATTGATTAATTAAATAAACGAATAAGGTATAAAACACACACAAATTTTCAGTCATAGGTAAAGCTATGAAGTGTTGACAAAGCCGTCACGGTGAAGAACATGTTGAAACCTTCTTAGGGAAGCCACGAAGACGGCTTTAAAAATACATGTAAAAAAAAACACAAAAAAAACATACAGAACTACGAGGAGTAAAAATAAATAAAAACCACAGAGAAAAATAAACTAAACTGAAAAGAACCAAAGCAAGAGTAGATAAAAGATAAAATCTAAAAAAAGACCGAAGCTTAAAGTCAAAAGGACAACACATAAAAACAAAAATACAAGAACCAATACCAGACATGAAAAGAAAAAAAGGTGTCTATTTGGAAAAAGCACGATTTCTAAATGTTTTTCTTATGGTTGTTTCAAAATTATGAAGTTTTTAAGGCAGTCCCACATTTCCGTCCGTATTGTCGGGTTTAATTATGAAAATTAAGTGTCCACTTGATAAATTTAAACGTCCAGATTTCTCTTTCTTTATTGAGATTTCCTCATTTTATGAATAGGAATGAAATTTTGTGTCATCAATATGAACAAAGTAGCTTGGATTATCAAAACTGTGGAGGGCTACCACAAAACTGAAAGTTTCCGGCTTATTTTTGGAGCTTCGAAGAATTTCTAAGATAATTCAAAGATAATTTATGTTTCCGCGGAATGTCTCCAAGCTGCCTGTGAGTCCAAACGTCCATGCTCCTGCCAGTAGTGAATCAAATAATTTACCAAGCATACAGCTACCACAAATCAGTATCAATAAATGAATGAAACCCAAAACAAACAGAAATTAAAATAAGTCAAACTCAAAACGAGCAGAAATTAATCTGAATAGGGTTCTAAACCATATGCTTTCTAAAAGCCAGAATATAATTTGTTCTTTACTGAAAAAATTCAAATGATTTTATTGAAAAAATATGCATTGTCAGTTCAATATACATATGTTGATATTTATTCCTTAAAATCTTAATTAATTTTTGATTTCTTAAAGTTATAAAAGTGAAAACATTTAAAAGATTTTTTTTCAGTAAAGTACACATTGTATTCTTACAACCCTTGCCCTGAGGGCTGTGAGGGGGGGGAAGAGTTGTCATCCTAAAAGACCTAATTTCCAAAACTTTCAACGACGTTGATAAAACGGCTATAATTTTTATTGGATGTCTTTGGGGAAAAGGTGGGCGTGAGAGTGGGTTAGTTGCCCTCCAATCACTTTCGACTATTAAAAAGGGCACTAGCCCTTTCAATTTTCAATCAAATGAGCTCTTTTTGAAGTGTCTACGACAAAGATGTTAATAAAAAACTTATATGTCCCCAGGGCATAACTTATAACCCTTGCCCTGAGGGCTCTGAGGGGTTTGTCATCCTCAAAGACCTAATTTCCAGAACTTTCAACTACGTTGAACAAAACGGATATCTCAAAATTTTGATTGGATGTGTTTGGGGAAAAGGTTGGCGTGAGAGGGGGGTTTAGTTGCCCTCCAATCACTTTCGACTATTAATAAGGGCACTGGCTCCTTTAATTTCCAATCGAATGAGCCCTTTTTGAAGTTTCTACAACAAAGCTTTCTATAAAAAACCTTATATGCCCCCAGGGCATAACTTACAAACCTTGCCCTGAGAGATGTGGGGGGAGTGTCCTCCTCAAAAACATAATTTCTATCTGGAGATCAACTAGCCTACGTAGGACAAAATGGCTATCTAAAAATTTTGATAGGATATATTTGGGGAAATGGTGGGCGTGGAAGGGGTGCTAGTTGCCTTCCAATCACTTTCAACTATTAAAAAGGTCACTAGCCATTTTAGTTTCCAATCTAATGAGCCTTTTTCGAAGTTTCTACGACAACTCCTTCGATACGAAGTGCCCCGGTCTAAGGAAAAATAAATAAATAATACATTGTACAAAGATCGTTCTTTACTTAGGCAGCGCGATTGCGCTGCCTATGATATATGCAGCCCACAGCCGCCAAAAGTTTATTCTATAAATTAAGATTGTTTCTCCTTCTTGACAGAGCATATGTACACGGAAGGTTAGACAACGGATTGCAGTCGAAAATTTGACGAACATCAAGAGATATTTTTTGTGCTGAGTTAGCTCGTTTAGCATAAAAAGAGGACCAAACATCAGTAAGAAAAGCTTTCAGGCAGATAGATGGTGAAAAGGATAACTGTGTAAAGTTTCAAAGAGACTGGCTATTCTTGATGTTACGATGATAAGCTGCCAGAAATTGGAGTAAATGAAATTTTTCAGTTCGAAGAAATCAAACACTGGTCATTCGTTTCCTTGATCTATATTTTTTTTTTTTACCGTACTGATGACGTACTGATGGGAAACACCGGCAGGGAGTAGGCTTCTTACTCTCCAGTAAGGCTAGGAGATCACTAATCGCAGCAACACCCATCTCAGAACGTTTGATCATGATCCACCTGAAAGGCTCACCAGCGAATCTTACAATCATCCAAGTATATGTACCCAACTCTAGCAGAGATGATGAAGAATCCGAAAACTTTTATCTCCAACTTCAGTGTCTAGTGGACTCCGTACCAAAAAAAGATATAGTCTTTGTCATCGGGGACGTCGGTGACAACCCATCTGGCAACGAGGACGTGATGGACAAATTTGGCCATGGCCAGCTGAACAAGAGAGGTGAGCGCCTAATGGAATTTTGCCGAGATAGTGATCTTGTTATCACTATCACATTCTTCAAACACAGAGCCCGACGTAAAACAACCTGGACATCCCCAGATGGAAGGACTCAGAATCTAATAGATTATATCCTCGTATCTAGACGCTGGAAATCTTCCATCACAAACACAGTCACTTTGGCTGGCGGCGACTTCGATAGCGACCACTCGCTTGTTATGACTGACTTTAAAATGCGTCTAAAAGCGGCCGCGAAACTCTCCAGAAAGCCTCCCAGATTCAGAGTAGTCCTCTTAAAAGACCAAACTACTCGACAAAATTACACCGCTACTCTTTCCGAAAGAATTTCTGAACTCCTCTCTACATCCCCGCTAACTCTATCAAAAGATGACATCGACAATCTTGTGAAGAGTAGCTCGCAGGTTATATGCGATGTCGCCCAGTCGACCCTGGGAGTCCAAAAGGCGGACCAAAAACCTTGGATCACGGATGAGATAATCTCATTATGTGAGGAAAAACGCAACCACACTAACAAACTAGATAGAGAAAGTCGGGATATGTACAAACGATTGAAACGTGTGGTAGAGAAAGCCACTCGCCGTGCTCACCGCTCCTATATAAGGGAACAATGTGAGCAATGCAAAATGGCATTCAAGAAAGGTGACTCCCACTTCATGTACAGGCGAGTGAGGGAACTAGCCAAAAAAAGGGACTGAAAGCCTGTACCCTCCTTGATGAAGATGGTAACCAGATCCAAACTACAGACGGGATCCAAACCAGATGAAAAAAGAACACTTTGAGAGCAAATTATACTCAACGATCCTCCCAGACCCATCGATGCTTAACAGCTTCCCCACAATCGCCGTAGACCCAAGCCCACTCCCACTTCGATCTGAGATAGAATCGGCTATCAAGGGTTTAAGGACAAACAAAGCTGCAGGCTCAGATGGAATCCAACCGGAATTACTAAAAGTAAATTGCGACCCCCTTGTTGACCTATACCTAAAAATAGCTACTGCTACTTGGGAAGAAGGTCACTTCCCCTCCTCATGGTGTGAAGCCATGATGGTTCCAATCCATAAGAAGGGCTCAAAAGCAATCTGTGATAAATACAGGCCTATAAGCCTTACGAGCCATGCCACTAAAATATTCACTCGAGTAATGCTGGAGCGTATAAGAGCTATATCTGCAACTGTGATTCCTGAATATCAGGCTGGTTTCCGCCCAAACAGGTCAACGATTGATCAGATGTTTACGGTACGTCAGATTATGGAAAAATATCTTGAACTCGGACGTAGTATTTTTCACCTTTTCATTGACTTTAAGCAGGCTTTCGACCTCATATGGAGAGAAGGTCTATGGTAATTTCTTCTCCATTTTGGTATACCACAGAACTTAGCTTGGTTGATCAGAGATATGCACTCAAAATCCAGAAGCCTCATCATGACGGAAGGAGGCCTTTTCAATAGCTATGAAACATCAACTGGTGCCCTGCAGGGTTGCTTGCTTTCAACGGAACTGTTTAACTCGTTCTTTACCGCTGTCTTCTCAATCCTTAACAACTCATCAGGTGTCCACATTGGGGGAATATCGATTGATAAATTAGCTTATGCAGACGACATAGACCAAGTAGCTGAGAACCTTGGGGATCTTCAGTCCCAGGCCGACAACATCCAATCAACCACCAGCTCCTTTGGAGGAATGACCATCAATTCCTCAAAGAAGAAAGCCATGCTCTGCTCGTGAAAGTCGGAAAACCAAGAAACCTTAAGCCTCCAGCTCGGTGGTGACAACATAGAATGGGTCGAAGATTTCACCCATCTTGGTAGCCTTATAACGTCCGATAACAACCACTTAAAAGATATTAAGAGGTGCCTGGTGCTTACATACTCTAGCTTTAAAGCCTTGATGCCGGTCTGGAGGAACAAGAAATCGTCGACACTACTGAAAACAAGTGTCTTCAAAACACTGATTATCCCCATTGCCATGTACGCCTGTGAATCATGGACCCTCAAAACAGATGACCAACGTCGCCTAGCCGCATTTGAATCAAAGTCACTCCGCCGTATTGCTGGCATTACGCACCTGGACAGGATCTCTAATATTAGGTTGTTTGAAAGCCTCAAGATCAAACACACCATACTTGATAAAATAAAACTGCAACAACTTAGGTGGCTAGGCCACATCCAGCATATGGAAAATTCTCGTCTGCCAAAAGTATTCTTCGACGGTCGCGTGCATGGTTCTCGCCCCAGAGGTCGGCCCCCTAAGAGATGGAAAGACAACTTCTCTACACTCAACCTGCCGCAACTTTTACGCCTGACTGAAGATAGATGCTCATACAGACGCCACATCAATAACATAGTGAATGAAGAGGCCCCAAAACGACCTTCGAGGACGGATGGGACTTAAGTCAAGTAAGTCAGATTAGGTATAGATTCGCACCAGGATATTTGCTCTTCAGTAGGTAATGCTACTTTGCTCTTTTTAACTCCAACTTACCGTGTGCAAGCCACAGTTTATTTCAAGGTGGAGGGGCCCTTTCTCTAACATTTGCACAGTTTTGACTATTATCCGTGGTAAATTGTTGAGCAACAAAAATCCTAATAATTACACAAATATATACTCTTAAATGCGAACTTTGCAATTTTTAAAAATTTGTTTTTTTGAAAATTTTTGAAGTATATTTTTAGAACAATTTTCTCTGCCGAAAGTAAGGAGCTATATTTAAACTTAAAAGAAAGAAATTAGTCCGTATACTTCCTCAACCCCACGCTGGTTACGCTAGTTTTTAGTGCTTTAAATAAGCTTTTTATTTCAATTCACAGACCCTTGTGGTTCAGCAGCCGATCATATAGGATTGGGACAAAAGGTAAAACTTTAGTGTAAAGAGTGAGGGGTTGAGGAGGGGATAGCCTCACTCATATACGGAGTAATTCCTGTTCTTAGTCCCATAAACTCCGAATTTCTTGCTGTTATATTATACACTATTATACTTACAATTATATAAATTACAATTATATAAATAATTGCAAATTGATTGGTCGTTTCCCAATTTTTTAGATTTTCTGCTTGAAAAGTAAAATGCTTGATTGTAATTAAAATTTGAGACACAATTGGAATAATGAGTTAAATTTTTCGATGAACAGTAGTTTTCTTGATTAAGTTTAGTAATATTTGTACTACAGAATTTACCGTGGACAGAGATCATTTTTTCATAGCTTCGGATACAATTGGCCCGAGCTGCTCCGTACTTACAATTCATTACTCGTTACCACGAACTGTTTGACAAGAAGACCAAAGATCAAAGAGCAAGTCTTTCAGCATATAAAGAAAGGAATAATTTTCACTAAGGGAAAATGTTCGTTACAAATAAGTTCTTGCTATGAACTTCCTTTGCAGTTTTGAATTTTAACAGTAAGTTTTGCAGCATCATTTTAGGTGCATTAGATGATTAAAGAGTTCTAATTTATCATCGTCAACTCTGGATTGAAGAGCTCGGGATCGAATATTCTGAAGATATTATTTCAATATACAGACAAGTAATCTCGGTGACAAGTCATCTACAAGCAGTTTAGCGACCATACCTGCAAAGCTTAAACGTGGGAAGCGGCACTATGGATTGGCACTATGGACCCATACCCTTGAGAGGTTATACCCGATTCTGCTTAGGATATGTATAAAGTAAACGACGACGGTACTTATGTATTATACTGTGAACAAACCAGTTTACGCTGTGTAAAACCCGAGAAGAAACCGGTTTTATCTGTCTGTATTAAGAAACAATTAGCCTACGCTCAGTGGAAAACATGTGCGGGTGACATAATACATTAGAATTACATTATTTGGGCTATATATTTGCATATTAAGGAGGTGGGTACGTTAGGTTACCCCGATACCACCTAAGAAACAAATATATAGCCCAAATTTGTTTCTAAAGTATTACATTTTCATCATGTTTTGGTCATTTTCATTAGGATTCAACTATGCTCAACAAAATGGCCGTCTCAAAATTTCCATTAGACGCTATTGGGGGGCAAAATGGGCGTGAGAGGGTGCTAGCTGCCCTCCAATCTTTTTGGTTACTTAAAAGGGCACTAGAACTTTTACTTTCCGTTCGAATGAGCCCTTTCTCGATGTTCTATAGGATCATTGGTTCGATATGATCACCCCAGAAAAAAAACACACATCCGTGATCTTTCTTTTGGCAAAAAAAAAATTACAAAATTCCGCATTTTTGCAGATTTGAGCTTGAATCCTCTACAATAGGGTTCTCTGATACGCTGAATCTGATGGTGAGATTCGAAAATCAGGCAAATTTCCTCTGGTTCTTTTCCTTTGTTGGGTAACACTAAGTTTAATTAATATTATATATTTGGAACCAGTATAACAAGCCAATTCTTTTGATATATGTATTGATATCAAATTTCCGTTTTCTAGAGTTTTGGTGACTATTGAGCCGCGTCGTCCCGTCGTTCCTCACAGTTCGTTAGCACCACTGTAGAACATTCTCTCTACTGTGCACCACTAAGTTAGCACCACTGTATGTTATCTCTACCGTGGTTAGCACGAACAAGGACGTACGCAAGGGGGCCTACGGGCCCGCCCCCCCCCCTCCGAAATCTCACAATTTTTTTCATTTTCCCATAATTTTCTGATTTTTCTCACAGAATAATGGGTTTGAAGGATTTGGCCCCCCACCCGAAACAAATTCCTGCGTACGTGCCTGAGCACGAACTGTTTGAAAACAAAATTGTCTCACGAGGATCCGTGTCTGTTGTATAGGCTGTCTGTCCATACGGCCAACGAATAATCAATTTTCCAGAATGGCACTATAAATGTTATTTAATGAGAGGCTGGCCTGGACTATAACCCCTAAATTTTCAGAAGAATTTCAAGATTTATCGTCATAACTTTATTGACTTTTACAAAATATGAGACACTGGAACTGCGTTAAAAGTTGTTGAGTTGATCTTCCATTTTCCTCGTCCAATGGACTTCTCTTTTCAGTTTGAGTCAGTTGAAATGATAACTCAGTCATGGCGATTTTTGATTTTTGACGATTTTTGACAACGACATTCGTTGCCATATTTTTTTTTTTTTTTTTTTTTTTTTTTTTTTTTTTGCAATAAAATCGTTTTGCAACTTTGTTGGTTTATCTCTCATTCAAAAACCTTAAAAAGTTATGGGTAGAGAGTTAAACATATTAGCTCAGACTAGCCTAAACTTCAGGCTAATGTGTCAGATTGGAATGCAGTTTTAGAAATTAGTCAACAGTACTATACTGCTAAATAGTTTGCTATAAGAATTGAGATACATTTTCCCTCTAAAAATTTTTAAGGCTTTGGAACTAATTTGGACTAGATCTTAAGACCAGGACCTTCAAATGAGACTTATTAAACTTTGGCGTAACCAATTTGATGTACTACCAATTCAAATCAAAAGTATATTTATCAGAAAAGTTTGACCTATAATTGCCTACACAGCACAAATTGAAGCTCACTGCCACACAAAAATGATCGATAGAACACAGTAAATGCTAAATAAATGCGTATGCAACACTAGAACCATCGCCATAAGGCTAATCAGTTTCAGATAATTTTTAAAGCCACGATCAAGTGAGCAATTTGTTTGTTTGAACTCGAAAATAGATCAGGTAGGGTTAGCGTACTTTTCTGTTTTATTTATAATACACGGTAAAACGAGATCGATTAATCGTGTTCATGATCAATCAATCAATGATTAACAGCAAAAGAGGACTTTTGACTGAAATATTCCTTAAAGTCTAACCTTTTAGTAAATTATAAGTGCCCAAATACTTCGCTGCTACGATTGAAAAAACTAATACCTCCAAAAAAGAATGACGCACAGTTCTGATTAGACTTCCACACTAACAAAGGGAAAGAAAGATCTCGCGGCTGCTTTCATGGGGACCAACTTGTTGCCGCAAGTCTGCCTATTTTCATTGACAATTCAGATGAAAAATACAGCTCTTTTTATCTAATCTGATGGAATCCCTGTCATGATTGGTCACTTTTCTGGTATACAACAAGTTCTGTCGAGGCAATTGTGGCACTTCGATTTGAATAGCATAAAGTGTCATTACCATAGATCTATTTTTGAGTCCGGTGATTGAATTCAGAACTTAAGACAAGTGTTCTGTTTCTCTTCCAATCTTGAAGAATTGTGCAGTTTAAATGCAATTCACAATTCGCCCTGTCGGTGACGTACACGACCTACGTTTAGTTGAGCATTACAAAGTCGAGAGCCAATCGAAACCATGTCGAAAGAGGGGCGTTAGTTGTTCTCCAATCACTTTCAACTATTAAAAAAGGCCCTTTTCAATTTCCAATCGAATGAGCCCTTTTGAAGTTTCTACGACAACGCTTTCAATAAAAACCTTATATGCCTAAGGGCAAAACTTACAACCCTTGCCCTGAGGGTTGGGGGGGGGGGGGGTGTCATACTCAAAGACCTAATTTACAGAACTTTCATATACTTTAAACAAAATAGAGATCTCAAAATGGTGCTTAGACGTGTTTGGGGAAATTGTGGGCACGAGCGCGGGGTTAGTTGCCCTCCAATCACTTCCGGCTACTAAAAGTGGCACTAGCTCTTTTAATTTTCAATCGAATTAGCTCTTTTTGAGGTTACTACGACAACACTTTTTTATAAAAACCTTATATGCCCCAGGGTATAACTTACAACCCTTGATTTGAGGGCTGTGAGGGGGTTGTCATCCATAAGGACATAATTTCCGGACCTTTCAACTACGTTGAACAAAATATCAATCTAAAAATTTTGATTGCATATGTTTAGAGAAATGGTGTGAGAGGAGGGTTAGTTGCCCTCCAATCACTGTCAACTATTAAAAAGGCCACTATCCCTTTGAATTTCCAATCAAATGAGCCCTTTTTGAAGTTTCTACGACAACGCTTTCTATAAAAAGAAAGAAAATTTCTATAAAATTTTCTGTGGGGGAGTATCATCCTCAAAAACATAATTTCCAGACTTTTTAGCTACGTCGAACAAAATGGATATCTCAAAATTTTGATTGGATGTGTTTGGGGAAATGGTGAGTGTGAGAGGGGTGTTAGTTATCCTCCAATCACTTTCGACTATTAAAAAGGGCACAAGCCCTTCTAATTTCCAATCGAATGAGCTCTTTTTGAAGTTTCTGCAACATCATTATCTGTAAAAACCTTCTATGCCCCCAGGACATAACTTACAACCCTTGCCCCGGAGGCTATCACCCTCAAAGACCTAATTTCTAAAACTTTTAACGACGTTGAACAAAATGGTTATCTAAAAATTTTGGTTGAATATTTTTGGGGGAAAAGTGGGCGTGAAGGGGGGTTAGTTGCCCTCAAATCACTTTCGACTATTAAAAAGGGCACTAGCCCTTTGAATTTCCAATCGAATGCTGCCTTTTTCAAGTTTCTACGACAAAGCTTTCAATAAAACCTTATATACCCCCAGGTAGACCCCGGCGCCGCGCCGGTGGATCAACCGAACGCCACCAACGAGAAACCCGGTAGACCACCGCCGAAGTGTCACTACGCCACCCCGCAGGCGCGCCGTCGCACCGCAGAGGCGGTGGCGTTCGGCTGACTTTGAATTAATTTTGCGGCAATTCTTTGTAGCGTCAACCGCAAAGTCGGAGCTTTTCTTTCTCGTGTGGTTTAGTATTTCGATTTTCCTGATTAGAAATCAAGCAGGGCTTGCACTATCCCCGAATTTTCGGGTATTCCCCGAAAATCTATGCGTCACCCCGAAAAACAATTTGGTTCCCCGAAAATCACCCAATCACGGTGCCACCCTTAGCGATTTATCTTCACTACTGTCTTGTTCGTTAATTTTCGTCTCTTTTGTTACTTTGCATAAAAACCAGACAGATGCAATTGCAATATACACAGTTCTTCATATGTTGACAAAAAAAGTATTGTCTTTATGAAATGAGATTAAATCATTTCGATTGCAGTTTCCCAATTGCTATTTCTTACATCATTTGCAGTCAAGAATTTTATTTTTAAGTTAAATAGAACGCATTCACTACTATACAGCTTCAGTTGGATTTTAAAATTGATAATCGACAGATTGTTTCTACAGCTGAATCGTAAGTTTGCAGAATTTTGCTTTCTATTGCTGTTTCTAGATAAGATTTTCTTAACGTTTAATACACAATTGTCGAACGCCTGATAGATTAAAGAAAATACAATCTTCTTTCAAACCCCACCCCCCAAAGAAAAAAAGACTCTTCTATTGAGACAAAATTTAGCTATAGACTAAGCTATGTACAAGGTTGGGGAATTAAAGATTGAAACGGAAGCTGCCCCAAAAACAAGATTCATAAAAAAAGTAAATTATTACCTATAGGGGCGGGGGATAGGGGGGCTATCATTTTTAAATGATAATACCTATTTTTTTTATTGAAAGCAAGGATGCCAAAAAGATAATTAATTTTTTCATTTAAAGTGGAGACGGAAGAAAATGACATTAAATTCCCTGGGAAACCAATGAAATATTTTGATAGACCCAGGGCCCCCCATTGGGACTTGTTCATTGTCTTGGGTATTTTGGAATCTCTCATATGCCACTGGCCTAATTTGGCTGTTGTGTGTGCTACCTTTTAATTGAATTCTTTGGATCTTATTGAATGACACTGCGAATCTATGACTCAGTTTTCAAGTAATTTGAGGTATATCTGAATAATTTCGACATTTTTGTTGTTAACTCCTCCAGGGGGAGGGGTTAACCGGTTTGAACCCCCGCCCCGAAATTTTTGACCGAGTCGAAAATTAGTCGAAAATTAGTAAAACCTTAGCAAAAATTAGTAAAATTATTCAAAAACCGAGTCGAAAATTAGTACCCCCCCCCGAACAAAAATCCTTGATTCGCTCTTGTTGTACCCCTTTACTCATACCCTCAATTTTTGTTCAAGGAAAACTAAGCCGTTTAACGTTATTTCGCGTGTTTGTTTGAACCATATAGTGACCTAGTTAATTATTAGGTAAATTATTTTTTTAATGTAAAGCTGAGACGGTATCCTATAAAGCGTGGTATCCAGAGGGGGGGGGGCTATCACATTTAGATGATAATACCTCTATTTTTTTGAAAGCAAGGATGCCAATAAGTTAATTATTATCTTTAATTTAAAGCAGAGACAGCATCATATCAAGATGGTATCCAGAGGGGGGGCGGGGGCATAGGGAGTTATTATATCTAAGTGATAGTACCTTGAATTTTTTTTTTACTGAAAGCAGGGATGCAAAAAGTTATTTTTTTAATTTAAAGTAGATAAGGCATAAAGTAGATAAATATTATATTCAAGGTGGTATCCAGAGGGGGGGTTAGGGAGGTATTATATTTAAATGATAATATCTCAAATTTATTTATTTTTTAAAGCAGGGATGCCAAAAAGTTAATTATTTTTTTTTATTTAAAGCAGAGACGGTATCCTATCAAGGTGGTATCCAGAGGGGGGGGGATAGGGAAATATTATATTTAAATGATATATCTTGAATTGTTTTTATTGAAAGCAGGGATCCCAAAAAGTTAATTATTTTTTTAGTTTAAAGGAGAGACGGATCTTGTAGAACATTATATGGCTGCTTTAAAAAAAATACAAAAGGGAGTCTTAATGAAGAGGAGAAAATTTTACAAGAATCTGCCAGTTTGGTCGCTACTAATAACTATCGGGTACAGTATTCTCTAAAAGTGTACTTTAGTGAACAGAGAAAACAAATTTATAAACTTAAGCTGTGATTTGAGAAAGACTAATGAAAACATTAATGTTTGCGGTCAACATTGATCGCACCGGCGGCACGCAGCCGCTGCTGTTTTTGGCCCCATCAACGCCGGTCTTCCCTCATCGGCGCGGCACCGGGGTCTACCCCAAGGGTATAACTTACAACCCTTACCTTGAGGGCTGTGGGGGGAGTGTCATCCTCTTAGACATAATTTCCGGACCTTCCAAATACTTTGAATAAGATGGCTATCTCAAAATTTTGATTGGATGTGTTTGGATAAATGGTGGGCGTGGAAGGGGTGTTAGTTACCTTCCAATCACTTTCGACTATTAAAAGGGCACTAGCCCTTTCAATTTCCAATCAAATGAGCCATTTTTGAAGTTTCTAAGACAACACTTAATATAAAAACCTTATATGCACCCAGGGCATAACTTAAAACCCTAGCCCTGAGGGCTGTGGGGGGGGGGTGTCACCCTCAAAGACCTAATTTTCAGAACTATCAACTACGTTGAACAAAATGGCTATCTCAAAATTTTGATTATGTGTTTGGGAAAAAGGTGGGCGTGATAGGGGGGTTAGTTTCCCTTCAATCACTTTCGACTATTAAAAAGCGCACTAGCCCTTTGAATTTCCCATCAAACTAGCCTTTTTCGAAGTTTCTACGACAACACTTTCTATAAAAAAAAAACTTATATGTCCTCAAGCCATAACTTACAATCCTTGTCCAGAGGGCTGTGGGGGAGTGTCATCCTCTATAACCTAATTTCTATCTGGAAATCAACTACGCTGAACAAAATGCTATCTCAAAATTTTGATTGGATGTTTTTCGGGAAATGGTGGGCATGGAAGGGGTGTTAGTTGCCTTCCAATCACTTTCAGCTATTAAAAAAGGCACAAGCCACTCCAATTTCCAATCGAACGAGCCGTTTGCGAAGTTTCAACGACAACTCCTTCGATACGAAGTGCCCTCGTCTAAGACCTAGAAACCAAAATAAAAAAAAATAAATAATACATTGTGCCCACATCGTTCTTTACTCAGGCAGCGCTATTGCGCTGCCTATGATATTCTGCTGTGGTATAGTTCCTGATTCGTTCAGTACTGGAGTCATAACCCCAGTATTAAAAAGGGGAAAGCCCTCGGACCAATCTTTTTCTTTTAGGCCAATTACGGTGTCACCGGTTTTGTGCAAAGTTTTTGAGTTACTAATTATTGACGAGATATCTGATAAGTGTTATACACCGGATAAGCAATTCGGCTTCAAGAAAGGAGTAGGCCGCGACTATGCTCACCATTTGATTGCTAATTTACTTGTACATGCTCATGAAAATAATGAGGAATTATATTTTGCTGGGTTAAACGTATCTAGAGCTTTCGACTGCTTCATATCTAGAGCTTTCGTACATCTTCATATCTTATTGACTGCTTATAAGCGTGGAGTTAATATTTCTGTCATCAAATCGATACGTGATATTTATAAAAAGTTAAATACCAGAAACAAGGTCAAGGGAATTAGACAGGGCGCTGTTGCTTCTCCACCCCTGTTTAATAATACTGGCATTGCGCCACAACAGGATGGTCTAACCAAATGTATATTTAAAGGTATTGATGTTTCGCTAGCTAACTATGCGGATGACATCCGTCATATTAGTAGAGCAACCTTTGGAATTGAAGAAAATTTTTGAATTCTCGATAGGGAGTATAAATGTATTGGTCTTTGATTTAATGAGAGTAAGACTGAGTTCCTGGTGTTCAATCGCCGTTCAGATTGTCCGACATATGTTCAGTTAAGTGAACATGTTATTAAAGCACAAGATACACTGACGTATCTTGGTGTACCGATTGGGTCAAATCTTCGCCCCACGCGTCAACTTCTGAAAGATTTTTTTGCCAGAAAATCTAGGAATGCGTACGGTTTAGGCTACTAGTTGCGTTAAAGTTTAAATTTAACCGCCGAATCTTAGCTAGCGTTTATAATGCATTTACTGTCCCGCACCTACTCGCCCTTGCAGCGTATGCGAAATATTTGCTACGGCTACCTCCCTGGACTAACAGCTCCCTATCCTCGCGGTACGGAGTTGCTAGTCCAGTGTCCGCGGAGCAGAAAAGAAATTAAACATATCAAAAGAAGATTATTGGTGAAAGCACCTCTGAAATTGTCCTTCGTTGATCATGCGTTTGTTCTTCATATAACTGCCCTTATTTGTTTTTTCTTTTCTTGTCAGTTCTTCTTTGTTTTGGTTTTGTTTGTATTTGTCAGAATTTATTTGATTCTTTCCCTTTTCTTTTTTTATTGCTCCATCAGTGTTGTATTTTACATTTATGATGGGGAATAAATTTATATTATATATATATATATATATATATATATATATATATATATATATATATATATATATATATATATATATATATATATATATATACTACTCTCTCTCTCTCTCTCTCTCTCTCTCTCTATATATATATATATATATATATATATATATATATATATATATATATATATATATATATATATATATATATGTGTATATACATATATATACTATATATATATATATATATATATATATATATATATATATATATATATATATATATATATATATATATATATATATATATATATATATATATAGGGGGGCTACCTCTTCCTCAACCCTCGCTCTTTGCACTAAAGTCTTAAAGTTCTTTTAAAATACTTCTCATTCAAATTCAATGGCCCTTGTGTTTGAGCAGTCTTTCAAAATAAAATTACGACAATTAGCTTAGGTTCACTTGAAAAGTACGTTGTGGGTACATTCTTATTAAATATTTTAATATATAGATATGGTATTTTGGTCGGGTTAGGTTAGCTATTATACATAATATGTTCCGGGCGCCCCCCCCCACCTTCCATAATTTTGTTATTAAAGTATTATACTTTCATCAGCTTTTGGTTATTTCATTAGGATTAACCTAACTTCAATTATCAAGTGTGTATTGGCTAACAAGGAAGTACTGGATAATTTTTTGGAACGTTTGAAACGCAAGAACTTAAAATCTTTTCGATTTTTTGTTCCAAAAATATGCACATGATATTTCTAAATATTACAATTTTATTCAAAGGGTCGTTGGTCAAGGGGTATTATTCTCTCTTAGGGTGCGAGAGGTCCCGGGTTCGAATTCCGGACGACCCCATATAATGAATATTGTGAGCCTGTGAGCATACACAGGATCACAGCATTCATTTATGCAGTAACGATTAAGAGAAATTTTCAATGGCTTGATCATTGCCAAGTCTTAAAGCCCATTTTTGATGAGATTTTGCAAGCAACCCTGCCCCCTCCTTGTCTCTCACAAAATTTTCAGGCCAAATCTTAACAAAATTACTCTCAGTTAATTAATTAATCAATAATTTATTTTTCAATTATCTTCAAACTTATCATTTATTATTTAATTAATATTAATTACTTTAATTGTTTTAGTTATTGTTATTTAATAATTTGTTATTATTAATTAATTGATTAATTATTTTCATTTATTAGCTGCGCCCTCTATTTTTTTAATAAAATCCATTTTATTTCAGTTTATCCCTGAAAAAAAAAAATACATCCGAATACAAATAGACATAAAGTGCAGATATTGGTATATTTTAAATGCTCATAACATGTTATTTACAAAAAAAGAAAATGCCTCTTAAACTCTCTCCGCCCCCCCCCCCCCAAAAAAAAATTATAAGGCAACTCAATTATCTAGAGTAGTAGCTTTACGATTACAAAAAGATTGGTTTTGTCTTCTGTTCATCGATTCAGTTTTTTTTTTTTTTTTTTTTTTTTTTTTTTTTTTTTTTTTTCTAGTGAAAAATGGTGTTAATAGAGAGGCAGACATGAAATAACTGATTTCGCTTCCTTCAAACACACTAGAAAACCATCGCTGCTGGGATTGGAAGTAATCACGAAGACCAGACTCAGTTGTGGTGATTGGAGGCAGGGCATTTAACCCCTATCTAATAATTTACCCCCTCCCTATATTTAGATAAATAAATTGTATTTGTTGAAATTGCTTTTTCTGTACCTGCAATGAAATAATCGTTCTTTAGTTACAGTTCGTTCCCAAGAACGGTTTCATTCTCAACCCGCATCAAATGCCAATAATTATATCATGTTCAAAGTTAAGTAATCTGTAACCTATGTCCTCTCTTCATCAATCATTGTTATTTATACGGCTAGTACAAAATATCAGAAAATAGCAGAAAACCTGCTGGTACTATATGTTTGCTAAAGAAAACTTCCATACAATACGTGAAGTCAATAGCCTACGCAAAAACTCGTGCTTGTACGGTCACAAAAATTACTGCGTGCAATTTATGGAAAGCTTTGAGCCTGTGAACTTTATTAGCGCTGTATGAACAACAAGCTTGTCACCGAAATCCAGAGATATTCCCAAGAATTTTGCTTTCCATAGAAGCCAGCACGACCCAGATATACAGGATTTACTCTATGAAATAGGATTTAGCCTACTGCACATCAAGTGTTATATTAAAAAAAAGCGAAAAGGACGGCATACTTAGACAGTGAAATTAATTTAATTTTAAGGTTAGTCTACTCACTGCAAATTGCTTCGTCTGATCCATCAAGACAATCATTGGTTTGATCACAAAGCCAAGCAGAGGGTATGCAGTTACCAGGCTCGGAGGGGCAAGCATACTCGTCTTCGTTACAACTCCGCGCTGCAAGCGAAGCAACCATGTTAGTAAAGCAATTCCTATAAATCTTGTCTATTTCAAAACGGATTAAGTAAAAAAAGCCACCCATATAAAGGGTTCAAATATAACAAACAGTTTTCCAAAGGCTCCCAAAGCTACACATTTTTCTTCTTTGTTTTGTCTCTTTTCCTAAGATTAATTAAAAAAAACTTCTTCCACCAAACAAGTTCCTCAAGAAGAAATAAAGAACTCCATTAAACCAAAAAATGAGCAAAAATAAAAATACAATATTCTACCCACCGTGAAACTACCACACATCAGAATTGGTAAATAAATGAAACCCAAAACGAAGAGACATTAAAATAATTAATCAAGTCAAACTCAAAACGAGCAGAAATTAACATAAGTTGGGCTCAAAACCCCTATGCCTTCCCTAGGCCAGAACAAAATTTGCACTTTACTGAAAAAATATAAATGTTTTTACTTTTATAACTTTAATAAATCAAATAATATTAATGTTTTGATTGCTAAATATCAGTGTATGTATATTAAACTAACAATGCACATTCATTTGTATTTTTCAGTAAAGTGCAAATTTTGTTCTGGCCTTGGGAAGGCATAGGGGTTTTGCGCCCAACTTATGTTAATTTCTGCTCGTTTTGAGTTGAGTCGGTAATTTATTGTAATTTCTGTTGGTTTTGGGTTTCATTTATTTATCGATGCTGATTTGTGGCAGTTTCAGGCTTGGTAAATTATCTGATTTTATGTTTGTTCATTTTATGTGCAGTTGAGCTCTTTTCTTTTCTTTGAAAAACATATTTTGTGGAAGAAGTTTCTTTAATTTATTTGTGTTCGTTTTATATTGACATATTCTTTTCAGGAAAAAAGAAAATAAAACGTTATATATTTTCGCTGTTTTAAGACTTTTATAGTTTGGTCTGCTATTTGTATACTGGAGAAAAATTTTCAGCAATTTTTAACAACATACACCCTTTTAAAAATCTGGACACAATTAGTACTGTTTAATTTAGTTTCGTACCTCCTGTAGTTGACCTGCAAATGGAAAACTTGATACCATTCGCAAAAAAATCTGTCTACTTTCTTTGATAGCTTGGATACACTTACGCTATTTTGATTTGGTTAAATTTTAAGAGTAGAAATAGCCCCGAAAGTTTGAACATAATACGCTCAGTCGTTCTTGGGATACTGCTGAGATGCCTTATTGGACATTAGCATTATCACAGTGCATTTTGATTTAATCTTAAGGCAACATTTATTTTTTACACATAATAGGCAAATGGGAGGGTGGGAGTGGAAGGAGGATTAGTTGCCCTCCAATCACTTTCGACTACTAAAAGGGCACCAGCCCTTTCTATTTTCAATCGAATGAGCCCTTTCCGAAGTTCCCACGACAACTCCTTCGATACGAAGTGCCCTGGTCAAAACAACAACAACAACATAAAATAATAAATTATACCCACATCGATCTTAACTATAAAAATGGCAAGCCTTCCAATCACTTTCGACTATTAAAAGGGGCACTAGGCCTTTCGATTTCCAATCGAATGAGCCCTTTTGGAAACGACAACGCTTTCTATAAACACCTTATATGCCCCAGGGCATAAATTACAACACTTACCCCAAGGGATGTTAGGGTGGTTGTCATCCTCTAAGACCAAATTTCCAGAACTTTCAACTACGTTAAACAAAATGTCTATCTCAAAATCTTGATTGGATGTGTTTGGGGAAATTGTGGGCGTGAGGGGAGCGGTAGTCGTTCTCCAATCACTTTCAACTATTAAGAATGGCACTAGCCCTTTCAATTTCCAATCAAATGAGCCCTTTTGAAGTTTCTACGACAAAACTTTCAATAAAAATCTTATATGCCCCCAGGGCATAACTTACAACCTTGCCCTGAGTGTTGGGGAAGGATGTCATTCTCAAAGATCTAATTTCCAGAACTTTCTCCTACGTTGAATAAAATGGGTATCTGAAAATTTTGATTGGATGTATTTGGAGGAGTAGTGGGCGTGAGAGGGGGGTTAGTTACCCTCCAATCACTTTCCACTATTACAAAGGGCACTAACCCTCTCAATTTCGAATGCTCATTCAATTGGAAATTGAAAGGAAAAAAAAATCAAAGGAAATTGATTTTTTAATAGTTCAAAGTGATTGGATAGCAACTAACGCCCCTATCACGCCCACCATTTTCCCAAACACATCCATTCAAAATTTTGAAATATCCATTTTGTTCAAAGTAGTTGAACGTTCTGAAAATTAGGTCTTTTAGGATGATAACCCCCTCAGAGCCCTCACTGCAAGGGTTGTAAGTTATGCCCTGGGGGTATATAAGGTTTATATCGAAAGTTGATGCATAAATCATTGGCAGCGCGATCGCGCTGCCTAAGTAAAGAACGGGGAGACTCGAGAACGAGACAAGAAACGGGGACTAAGTAAAGAGGAGGACACTCCCCCCACAACCCTCAGGGCAAGGGTTTTAAGTTATGCCCTGGGGGCATATAAGAACGATGTTGGCACAATGTATTATAAAGAAGTAAGAGTTTACAAGTCTATCAATAGCGGTGATACCATACAATGGTTACACTGTCATTCTTTCAGATTTTTGCCATAGAAACGCAGTGGAAAACATTTCTTCTGCATTCCCATTGTTTTAATGTTTCAAGGGAAGTCACAGATTTTAAAATCATTCGATATCAGATCCAACTTTATCCATTTACTGATTTACGTTTTTGAGCTTTTCACTTTTTTTTTATTGTTATTGATAAATCCGCTGAAAAATGCTTTGAAACTTGAAAAATAGAAGATCCGCCATCTCTGTAGGCAAATTTTAGTCGTTCTTTATGCAATTAAATAAAAAAAAGTCTTTCAACTGAAAGCAAGGAGCAACATTAAAAATTAAATGATTCCTGATTGATCTAAATTTTAATATTGCTCCTTACTTTCGTTCGACAAAACTTTTGTTTTTGTTTAATTTCTTATCGTTTTTCAAAAAATTATATGAAATTCCCCTCCGTGGAAAATACCCTCCACGGAATGTTCTTCGAAATTTCTCCCACGTAAGCACCACCCCCCCCACCCCAGAAAATTCTCTCCGGATAATTCCATCCTCGCCGAAAATTCCCCCTGAAAAATTCTCCTTACTTTCATCTGAAAGAAACTTTTTTTTTATATCCGATACTTCTTTCAAATCATGCCCAAAATCCTACCCCCATGGAGAGCATCCCCCATAAAATTTTTCCAAGCAAAATTTCTCCCGTGGAAATTCCCCCAACGCAAAAACAACTTGTTTTTTTTTTATTTAATTTACGATCGTTTTTCAAATCATGCCGAAAATCCCCCTACCATTTCAAGTATCCGTCGGAAAAAATTTTCAACGGAGAATTTCTCTAGTGGAAAATTCCCCCACGTTAAAATATCTCCGGGTAATTCCTTCCCTGCACAAAATTCTCCCAAAACATCTCCACATGTAAAATTGAGCCACCAAAGAGAAAGTGAGACAAATAAAAGGAATTCTATACATGAATTCTGGCAAATCCCACATGCAAAGTTTCCCCTTGAAAATTCCCCTCAGAAACTTCCTCCCCACGGAAGTCTCCCCATGGATAATCCCCGGCAGAACATTCCCCCCACCCAAAAAATGTCTCTTCATAACAAATAATATATGTGAATAATGGGCAAATTTCATAACTTACCGCCCTTTCCCCAGGGGCTATGGGGGTGGAAGGGGGGGGGTTGTGTCACCCCCAGAGGCATAGTTATCGGAACTTCCAACTATGATAATTTCTTAAACCACATTGGCCTGCCATAACATAATGAAAGAAAACTATCAAAAATGAGGTTTTGAAAGGCCGAACGAAAATACTGAAGAAACACACGAAGCGAATATTTCGAGAAAACAACCGGCTCTCTTCTTCAGCGCGAAGAAAATAATATAAGGAAGGAAAATGCCAAAGAAAAAAACAAAAAAACAAACACGGAAAGTCAACAAAACAAATTAAAATCCAATGAAAAAAAAACAGCCAAAAATGATAAATAAAATTCAATAAAAGACAAAATTTAAGAATTAAAATCAAATACCTAACAACCATAAAGTGAGTCATCTGCCAATATCCGCGATTTGCACAAAATCCAAAAATTCTGAACTGCCATCGGCGGATGGCAGTTCCGCCGATGGTGTTGTTCGTCAGTATCAGCCGATGGCAGTTCGGAATTTTTGGATTTTGTGCAAATCGCGGATATTGGCAAATGACTCACTTTATGGTTGTTAGATATTTGATTTTAATTCTTATAATTTTTTCTTTTAGCCTATTGAATTTTATTTATCTTTTAATTTTTTGGCTGTTTTTATCATTGATTTTCATTGGTTTTGTTGACTTTCCACGTCTGTTTTTTGTTTTTTTCTTTGGCATTTTCTTTGTTTATATTATTTTCTTCGCGCTGATGAAGAGAGGTGGTTGTTCTCTCAAAATATTCGCTTCGTGTGTTTCTTCAGTATTTCGTTTGGTCTTTAAAAAGCCCATTTCTGATCGTTTTCTTCCAACTATGCTGAACGAACTGGTTATTCAAAATTTACATTTTTGTAGATAGGAGCTTGAAACCTCTACAATACAGTTTCTTAATACGCCAAATCTGATGGTGTGGTTTTCATTAAGATCCCTTGACTTTTTGGGGGTGTTTTCCCACCTTCTTTCAAATACCAGGCAAATTTTCTTAGGCTCGTAGCTTTTGATGGGTAAAATTCTACTTAATGAATTTTAACTATTTAGAATCAGCAGAAACAGACAAATTTTAGATTTATCATTTGTTTTAAAAATTCTTTTGTTTTTAGAGTTTCGGTTGCTATTGGGCCGGATTGCTCCTTAATTACGGTTCGTGCCACGAACTGTTTGAAAGTCTATGTAACATCATGATCCTTGGTGAGTGGATTGATATGAAACTAACAAATCCAATGATTTAAATATCTTGCTTTTAGGTTTTTTGCTCAAAGCTTTCCCAGTAAAGACGTTCCCGAGGCATTTCTTTACGAGAAATCCCTATCTACGCTATCTTACAAAAATATTTAATGGTCTCAATAATAAAGGAACAGAAGAGAGGCGGCAAAAGAAATTGCACATGCACAATAAATAACAACAAAAGTTATTTATCAATTCGGCAGCATACCAAGCAAAAACAGATAAATAAGGCAAACTTAAACAAACATAGCGCTTACAGCAGTTTTCCTCGTCAGAGCCATCAAAACAATCCTTTGCGCCATCACATCGCCATCCTACAGGAATACATTTCATTGGATCAGAACAACGAAACTCGTCTGCGCTGCATGAAGCAGGTACCTCTAGGTAAGAAAAAGCGTGCAAACAAAAAGATAATAAGAGAAAGAGGCAAGAAAAGTCCGAAATTTTAAATTTTTTTTATTTTAAACATTAAATGACCTATGGGGGTGAAGACCATTAAAAACACAAAGCGACCAGCAGATATTTTGGACTAATATTCACGGTCCGTCTTTGGCACGGAACGAAGAGAAGAAGGCGAAATTGCAATGCAAAATCTGAAAAAAAGACAATAAAAGCCAATGAAGCAAAGGTACAATCGCCACAAACACAAACCATCCGATTAAAATTGTTGATATATTCATTTTGTTCAAAATAGTCCAAATGTCGAATAAGTGTATCCCAAGGGTTGGCAAAAAAAAACACAGCACCCGTGGCAAGGGCAGTAAGCTGTTCAAGTTGTAAATTGTTAACATATAATGTATTTAATTAGGAAAAGAGGGCATGTTTGATCCTGGGTCTCCAAAAAGGCTTAGGGTATTAAGGTGAAACTTTAAAGAAATGTTGAGAGGAATGTCGAACACAATCATAGCCCACTCTCTGCTTGCTAATTGTCAATAGGGAACATCAGCAATATATAAGGAACGGCTGAGGGTATTAAGTTAAAAACTACAGGACCTTTTGAGAATCGTTTCAGAGTAGTTGGAGGGCTGCCACCCCCTACCCTCCCATATCTTTTTTAGCTACCCTCTAGCCAAGAACAATAGATAAAAATTTTGAAATAGCCATCTTGTAGGGAAGGCGGAAAAACCTTTTCCGCCTTCCCTAACCAATAAAGCCTAAAGCTTGTTGCGTCATTTGCGCTTTACTGAAAACAAAACATACTACCAATATTTTCTTTTTCATTTACAACATTGATAAATAAAAATAGAAATTACAGTGAAACAAAATCTTGGATTGCTAAGTTTCCAGGAAGCAATATCATTATATATTAAATGTTCAGTTTATTCTAATTAGTTCTTTCCAGTTATCTCGATTATTAGAGTGATTTTCTATTTACTCGCTGTCGTTGTTTTGAAAAATAAAAACAATGTTTTCAAGAAAACACAAATGACAACAAGTTTTGTACTTTAACGGTTAGGGAAGGGGGAAAAGGGACAGTAGCCAAATTCCTATTTTTAGTAATTTTAGCTTGTTTCAAGTTTGCCTTAAATATTCAATTTAACTTTTGCTCCTTTTAAGATTTTTTATTCCTCTTTATTAGTACCATTACCTCTATGTTTGCTTTGACCGTTTATTTTGATTTCTGTTCACTTTAGGCTTCATTTATTTTTTAATAGTAATTCCTGGTCATTTTTAATTGATTCTTGCTTAATTGATCGCATCTGTTCAGTTAATAGGATGAGTTGTGAATATCAGTTTGACAAAAAGTACAGCACATCACCTTTTGCATTTACCACGGGGAATCTCTTCTCTTGTCTGATTTAAAATAACAATAAAATTGTGCATCAGGTATTTATTGGAACTAACTTTTTCAGATTTTAAAAACACCTGGGCAAATTTTTCAATTTGGAGCTCCAGAGTACATAGACCATTGTCTCTCAAACTTCAGATCGTTCGTGATCCCATGGAAAAAGGATCACAAGTAGCCAAAAGAAAATAATTAACTCTTATACACCAAGTACTTTTTACTTTTTAATTAATACATATCAATCAAAACTAATGGAAAATTAAGATCTTTGGACAAAATAGACAATTTACTCAAAATATTGGTTAACATAAGATGTCGAGAGGTTATTGTTCAATAATTTTGGATGGGGGTCCGCGACATTAACAATGATGGAAAAGCAATGGTATAGATCGAATTATTATTAAGCTGATTAATTGGTATGATTAGCGTGGAGGCAAAAAAAAAACTTTCACCGCAAAATAGTGCGTATTTACAATTTAAGCCTTATGAAATACTTCAAACAAGATATACCTGTTCTGCTTAACCAAATGCACCTCCTTAATTTTGAGACGAAAAGCCAAACATATTACACAGCCGAACAATCAGAAGCAGCGCTCTAGTGTTGCCTCAGCAAAGAACCATATACCCTCAACCTGTTATTTGTTTATTTATATTTTCATCCCAGTCACTTCGCATGGAAGGGACCGTCATTGAATCTTAGGAGGGGAATCTTTTAATTGCCGATTGGAAGTCACAGCGCCCTTATTATGAGTCGTTACCCGGCCCCTCTACACCCCCAAGTCATCCGATTAAAATTTTAAATTAGCCATCTTGTAAAGATAGTATAAACGTCCAGTGAATATGCCTCTGGGGATGACACGACCCCACAGCCTCAGGGGCAAGGGCGATGAATAATAAAAAATGGCCAACTGTTTACACATACGTTCATAAACGATAAAGAGAGCTTCTTTGATGTTGAATGTACGATTGCCTCAAAACTTTCAAGGGTAGTTCTAAGGATCAAAACGACCAAACATTTTGTTGTGTGTGTGTGTGGGGGGGGGGGGGAGGACATAAATATACAAGTTTATTTTTCTGATCAGTTTGAAGCTTATAACGGCGAAATCCTTGGGCTTTCCCAGGCACCCTCGTATGTAAGGGATGGCAGCAGAAATTGGGGATGGGACTCTACTATCCCCAAGTTCTACTGCCCTATTTAGTGCCGAAAGTGATTGAAGAGCAACTAGTGTCTCTCCTTTACCCTTTTCGAGTCCCCCCCCCCCCCGTAACCTTCAATGATCGAAATTTTGTAATTTTTATTTTATTCGGAGACGTCGAAAAGCCTAACAAGTATGCCAACGTTGCCAACATCACCCCACAACCCAAGGGGTGATAGGGGAAGGCGTCATAAGGTCATAACATCTAACCGTCAGGAGCACTAACGTCAGGAAATTGACAAAATCCGTCATAACATCGACAAAAAAAATCCGTAGAACCACTAACCGTCATAACATCTACAATTTTGAAAGTTTAGTTTTTTGGGGTTTAGGGGGGAAAACGTACCTAGGTAAGGTTAGGTTACATATTTAATATATGCTATGCTTTATCCACACTCCGCTGATGTGCAAATATATAGCCGAAATTTGTTTCTAAACTATTATACACTTATTACTATTATATAAACTTATAAATGTTTTTAGATGTTCTGACGGTTAGTGGTTCTGACGGATTTTCCTTTTAGATGTTAAGACGTTTAGTGCTTGTGACGGTTAGTCGAAATGGTAGCACCCCCTTGACATAATCATATGACGGTATGTGTTTCCGAGTTTTCAAATTATCTGCAATATCCTGAAAATGTGGATCTAGTTGAAACTTTCAGGGACAAAATAAAAAGACGTAGGAGAATGAAGAAAATAACAGGGTAAATCAAAGCCAGTGACAAAAGATGATTTTTCACTCTCTTTTGCCAAGAATCATTATTATCAAAGAAACAATAGCTCCTTTATTTCTTCGTTCTTCTACGTCTTTTCGCCTTGTCATGTTTAGCCAGTGTGGTCTCAGAAATTACAAATTAACTTTCAGGAAGTGTTGAAGTTGGGGGAGGGGGATAATTTTGAGGATATTTTTAAGAATTGGAGGGGAAGGAGACGATGTGGCACAAGGTTTCAAAATAGCGTATCTTCATTTTCTCAAGAGAGCTTGTGGGATCAAGTCGAAACTTCTAGGGATTTTAGGGGTTAAGTGGACCTCAAATTCTTACTTGGTGAGGAGCAGAGGTAAACGAATTAAATTATGTATCCAGGTTATCAAAAGGGCACATCAACAATAATTGAAGAACGACAGGGAGATCAAGCTTAAACTCCTGCAGAGCTGAGGCGGCAAAGGACAGGACAAGGCCACTTCATATTATTTTTTTCAGAGGGAGGGAATACGGGGGCAAAACAATGTGCGTTTCCAATTCGCCTAACGCTTTTGGCATCATTAATACCAGTAGAACTTTGAATCTATGCACACATAAGTTCTGTGGTAAATCAGCATATTTGCCCAGGTTATCGAAATAGCACCTCTGCAATATATAGGAAACAACTGAGGGAATTGAGTTAAAACTTTCAGGGAGCATTCAGGGAGGGCAGGAGCCATTCAAATATTAATGTGGGGAAAACGAAAAAGAGTGATAAAGCAAGTTGTCTCCTTAATAATTATTTCAAACATTTCGTGGTAACGAACTGCATGTAAGGAGCGACCCGGCTCAATAGAAACGGAAACTCTAAAAAACGGAATTTTGATGCCAATAGATATATAAAAAATGGCTTATTGTGCTGATTTCAAATACAAAATGTTCATAAAGTTTAGTTTTACCCATTAAAGGCTACGAGCCTGAGAAAATTTGCCTGGTTTTCGAAAAAAAAAAAAGAAAAAACCCTACTGTAGAGGTGTCAAGCTCCTATCCGCAAAAATATGGAATTTTGTATTTTTGTCAGAAGAAAGATCAAGGATGCATGTTTATTTGTTTGTTTGTTATTGTTGTTTTTTTTTTCAGGGGTAATCGTATAGACCTAATGGTCCTACCATATCGCGAGACGGCTCATTTGAACGGAAATTAAAAGTTTTAGTGCCCTTTTTAAATGAACAAAATGTTGGAAGGCAGCTAGGCGCCCTCCCCCGCCTAATTTTCTCCAAAATCACCCAATAAAAAGTTTGAGGTAACCATTTTGTTCATCATAGTTTAATGGTCCAATAACTCTGCCTTTGGATATGACATGACCCCTCCCCACAGTCCCAGGGGAAAGAGAAAGGTCTTTAAGTTATAAAATTTGCCCATTGTTCACACATAGTATTTGTTATTGGAAAGTATGTATGCATTTACGAATGCGGGATGAATTTTCTGCTGGGGTTTTTTCCAGGTTGAATTTTCCAGGGGGAGGGAATTTTCCAGGAAGTGAACTTGTCAAGGGAAATTGTACACTGGGAAAATTTGCCAGAATTCGTAAACAAAAATTCTTTTTACATGTCTTGCTTTCTCTTTTCCGTCTCAATTTTAAGTGCAGAGTTATTAAGGATAATTGTCCGGGGTAAATTTTCACCGGAATTTAAATGTAAAGAGGATATTTCTGTGGGGAGGGGATATTTATGTGTACATATGATATATATATATATATATATATATATATATATATATATATATATATATATATATATATATATATATATATATATATATATATATATATATATATATATATATAAATATATATATATATATATATATATATATATATATATAATTATATATATATATATATATATATGTATATATATATATGTATATCTACTATATATATATATATATCTGACTATAAAAATAAATATATATATATATATATATATATATATATATATATATATATATATATATATATATATATATATATATATATATATATATATATATATATATATATATATATATATATATATATATATATATATATATATATATATATATATATATATATATATATATATATATATATATATATATATATATATATATATATATATATATATATATATATATATATATATATATATATATATAATTTAACTTAAAACAAACAGAAATTATTCCGTATATGAAAGAGGCTGTCCCCCCTCAACGCCTCGCTCTTTACGCTAATTTTTTTTTTATTGTTTTAAAAAATAAAGTTGCGAGACAGAGTCAAACTTTAGCGTAAAGAGCGAGGCGTTGGAGGGAGGGACAGCCCCTTTCATATACGGAATAATTTCTGTTATATATATATATTTATATATATATATATATATATATATATATATATATATATATATATATATATATATATATATATATATATATATATATATATATATATATATATATATATATATATATATATATATATATATATATATATATATATATATATATATATATATATATATATATATATATATATATATATATATATATATATATATATATATATATATATATATATATATATATATATATATATATATATATATATATATATATATATATATATATGTATATATATATATATATATATATATATATATATATATATTTATATATATATTATTAATTTATTTTTTTTTATATATATATATATATCAATAATTTTAAATTAATATACGTCGGTGTCCCACTTTTTCCGTTTCTTCTGCTCAAAAATTAAAAATTTGGATCTAATAAAAATTATATATATATATATATATATATCACACACACACACACACACACACACACACACACACACACACACACTACACACTACTATACATATATACATATATATATATATATATATATATATATATATATATATATATATATATATATATATATATATATATATATATATATATATATATATATATATATATATATATATATATATATATATATATATATATATATATATATATATATATATATATCAATAATTTTAAATTGATTAGTGGTGTCCCACTTTTTCCGTTTTTCTGCTCAAAAATTAAAAATTTGGATTGTAATAAAAATTTGGGACAAAATTTGAATGTTTAATCAATATTTTCGGCAAACAAAAATTTTGATAAATAAGTTCTTAAAAATGTTTTCAGTGCAGAATTTAGGATTGACGAAGAGGAGTATTATTGTTGTATTGATGGACGTTCTGCCTGATTTCTGATCTTCTACGTAGCCGAAACCTTCGCAACCCCTACAATAGGTTTCCCTGATGTTTAGATATAAAAATAATTAAAAAAAAAACTTTTTCCACAAAGTAAGTTTTTCAAAGAAAAGTAAAAACCTCCATTAAACAAAAAATGAGCAAAAATAAAATCATATAATCTAGCAAGCATGAAACCGCCACAAATCAGCATTGATAAATAAATGAAACCTAAAACGAACAGAAATCACAATAAATAATCAAGTCAAACTCAAAACGAGCAGAAAGTTCAACATAAGTTGGGCGCAAAACTTTTCATGTTTTCCCAAGCGTCAGAACAAAATTTGCACTTTACTGAAAAAATACAAATGAATGTGCATTGTCTACGTAGTAATCAAAATGTTAATATTATTTGATTTATTAAAGTTATAAAAGTAAAAACATTTATATTTTTTCAGTAAAGTACAAATTTTGTTCTGGCCTTGGGAAGGCATATGGGTTTTGTGCCCAACTAACGTTAATTTCTGCTCGTTTTGAGTTTGACTCGATTATTTATAGTAATTTCTGTTCGTTTTGGGTTTCATTTATTTACCGAATTTCCAATCGAACGAGCCTTTTTTGACGTTTCTACGACAACACCTTCTATGAAAACCTTATATACCACCAGGGCATAACTAAACACCCTTGCCCTGAGGGTTTTGGGGGAGTGTCCTCCTAAAAAACATATATTATATCTGTAAATCAACTACGCTGAACAAAATGGCTATCTCAAAATTTTGATTGGATGTGTTTGGGGAAAGGATGGGCATGGGGGGGGCTAGTTGCCCTCCAATTACTTTCGACTATTAAAAAGGGCACTAGCCCTTTGAATTTCCAATAGAATGAGCCTTTTTTGAAGTTTCTACGACAACGCCTTCTATAAAAACCTTATATACCACCAGGGCATAACTTAAAACCTTTGCCCTGAGGGTTGCGGGGGAGAAACCTCCTCAAAAACATATTTTCTATCAGGAAATCAACTAGCCTACACTGAACAAAATAGCTATCTCAAAATTTTGATTGGATGTATTTGGGGGAATGATGGGCGGGGGGGGGGTAGTTGCCCACAAATCCCTTCCAACTAGTAAAAAGGGCACTAGCCCTTTGAATTTCCAATCGAATGATCTTGTTTTGAAGTTGCTAAGACAACGCCCTCTTTAAAAGTCTTATCTGCTTCAGGGCATAGCTTAAAACCCTTGCCTTGAGGTTTTTGGGGGAGTGTCCTCCTCAAAAACATATTTTCTATCTGGAAATCAACTAAGCTGAACAAAATGGCTATCTTAAAATTTTGATTGGATGTGTTTGGGGGAATGATAAGCGTGGGGGGGGCTAGGTGCCCACCAATCACTTTCTACTATTAAAAAGGGCACTAGCCCTTTGAGTTTCCAATCGAATGAGCCTGTTTTGAAGTTTCTACGACAACGCCTTCTATAAAAGCCTTATATGTCCCTAGGGCATAACTTAAAACCCTTGACCTGAGGGTTGTTGGGGAGTGTCCTCCTCAAAAACATATTTTCTCTCTGGAAATCAACTAGCCAACGCTGAACAAAATGACTATCTAAAAATTTTGATTGGATGTGTTTGGAGGAATGATGGGCGTGGGGGGCTAGTTACCCTCCAATCAATGTTGACAATAAAAAAGGACACTAGCCATTTGAATTTCCAATCCAATGAGCCTTTTTTTAAGTTTCTACTACGACAACGCCTTCTATAAAAAACTTATATGCCCCAAGGGCATTACTTAAAACCCTTGCCCTGAGGGTTGTGAGGGAGTGTCCTCCTCAAAAACATATTTTCTATTTGGAAATCAACTACGCTGAACAAAATGGCTATCTCAAAATTTTGATTGGATGTGTTTGTGGGAATTATGGGCGTGAGGGGGGGGGGGGTTAGGCGCCCTACAATCCCTTTCGACTATTAAAAAGGGCACTAGCCCTTTGAATTTCCAATCGAATAAGCCTGTTTTGAAGTTTTACAACAACGCCTTCTATAAAACCTTACATGCCCTAGGGCACAACTTAAAACCCTTGCCCTGAGGGTGGTGGGGAAGAGTCCTCCTCAAAAACATATTTTCTATCTGGAAATTAACTACGCTGAACAAAATGGCTATCTCAAAATTTTGATTGGATGTGTTTGGGGGAATGATGGGCGTGGGAGGCTAGTTGCCATCCAATCAGTTTCGACTATTAAAACTCGTACTAATTCTGCATATGTCCCAGCAAATTAGCCTTTTTTTTGTTCGACACAATGACGCCGTCTATAAAAACATAGCGTGCACTCATAGTATAATTTGATCGCATTGCCCCGGCGGCTGTTAGGAATATTCCTTCTCAAGAAGATATTTTCGATCTGGAAATCAACTACGCTGAACAAAATGGCCATCTCAAAATTTCGATTGGATGTGTTTGTGGGAATTATGGGCGTGGGGGGGCTAGGTGCCCTTCAATCACTTTCGACTATTAAAAAGGGTACTAGCCCTTTGAATTTCCAATCGAATGAGCCTGTTTTGAAGTTTCTACGACAACGCCTTCTATAAAAACCTTATATTCCCCTAGGGCATAACTTAAGACCCGTGCCCTCAGGGTTGTGGGGGAGGGCCCTCCTCAAAAACATATTTTCTATCTGGATATCAACTAGCCTACGCTGAAAAAAATGTTTATCTCAAATTTTTATTGGATGTGTTTGGGGGAATGATGGGCGTGGGGGGGCTAGGTGCCCTCCAAACACTTTCGATTATTAAAGGGCACTAGCCCTTTGAATTTCCAATTGAATGAGCCTGTTTTGAAGTTTCTACGACAACACCTTCTATAACAACCTTATATGCACTCAGGGCATAACCTACAACCCTTGCCCTGAGTGTTTTGGGGGAGTGTTCTCCTCAAAAACATATTTTCTATCTGGAAATCAACTACGCTGAACAAAATGGCTGGCTCAAAATTTTGATTGGATGTGTTTGTGGGAATTATGGGCGTGGGGGGGGCTAGGTGCCCTCCAATCACTTTCGACTATTAAAAGGGCACTAGCCCTTTGAATTTCCAATTGAATGAGCCTGTTTTGAAGTTTCTAAGACAATGCATTCTATAAAAACCTTATATTCCCCAAGGGCATAACTTAAAACCCTTGCCCTGAGAGTTGTGGGGGAGTGTCCTCCTCAAAAATATATTTTCTATCTGGAAATCAACTAGCCTACGCTTAACAAAATGGCTATCTCAAAGTTTGATTGGATGTGTTTGGGGGAATGATGGGCGTGGGGGGGGCAAGGGGCCCTCCAATCACTTTCGACTATTAAAAAGGGCACTAGCCCTTTGAATTTCCAATCGAATGAGCCTGTTTTGAAGTTTCTACGACAACGCATTCTATAAAAACCTTATATGCCCCTAGGGCATAACTTAAAACCCTTGCCCTGAGATTTGTGGGGGAAAGCCCTCCTCAAAAACATATTTTCTATCTGGAAATCAACTAGCCTACACTGAACAAAATGGATATCTCAAAATTTTGATTGGATGTGTTTGGGGGAATGATGGGCGTGGGGGGCTATTTGCCTTCCAATCACTTTCGACTATCAAAAAGGGCAATAGCCCTTTGAATTTCCACTCGAATGAGCCTTTTTTGAAGTTTCTACGACAACGCATTCTATAAAAACCCTATATGCCCCCAGGGCATAACTTAAAACTCTTGCCCTGAGGGTTGTGGGGGAGTATCCTCCTCAAAAACATATTTTCTATCTGGAAATCAACTACGCTGAACAAAATGGTTATCTCAAATTTTGATTGGATGTGTTTGGGGGTATGATGGGCATGGGGGGCTAGGTGCCCTCCAATCACTTTCGACTATTAAAAAGGGCACTAGCCCTTTGAATTTCCAATCGAATGAGCCTGTTTTGAAGTTTCTACGACAACGCCTTCTATAAAAACCTTATATACCCCTAGGGCATAACTTAAAACCCTTGCCCTGAGGGTTTTGGGGGAGTGTCGTCCTAGAAAACATATTTTATATTTGGAAATTAACTAGCCTATGCGGAACCAAATGGCTATATCAGAATTCTGATTGCATGTGTTTGGGGGAATAATGGGCGTGGGGGCTAGTTGCCCTCCAATCACTTTCGACTATAAAAAAGGGCAATAGCCCTTTGAATTTCCAATCGAATGATCCTTTTTTGAAGTTTATACGACAACGCCTTCTATAAAAACCTTATATGCCCCAAGGGCATTACTTAAAACCCTTTCCCTGAGGGTTGTGGGGGAGTGTCCTCCTCAAAAACATATTTTCTATCGGAAAATCAACTACGCTGAACAAAATGGCTATGTCAAAATTTTGATTGGATGTGTTTGTGTGAATGATAGGCGTGGGGGGGGGGGGCTAGATGCCCTCCAATCACTTTCGACTATTAAAAAGGGCACTAGCCCTTTGAATTTCCAATCGAATAAGCCTTTTTTGAAGTTTCTACGACAACGCTTTCTATAAAAACCTTATACGCCCCTAGGGCATAACTTTAAACCCTTGCCCTGAGGGTTGTGGGGGAGTGCCCTCCTCAAAAACATATTTTCTATCTTGAAATCAACTAGTCTACGCTGAACAAAATGGCTATATTGACATCTTGATTGGATGTGTTTTGGGGAATGATGGGCGTGGGGGGGCTAGTTGCCTTACAATCATTTCCAATTATTAAAACGGGCACTATTCATTCCAATTTCAAATCGAATGAGTCCGTTTTGTAGTTTCTACAACAATGCCTTCTATAAAAACCTTATATACCCTCAGGGCATAACTTAAAACCCTTGCCCCGACGGCTGTGGGGGAGTGTCCTCCAGAAAAACATATTTTCTATCTGGAAATCAACTACGCTGAACAAAATGTCTATCTAAAAATTTGGATTGGATGTGTTTGGGGAAATTATGGGCGTGAGGGGGGGCTAGGCGCCCTCCAATCACTTTCGACTATTAAAATGGGCACTAGCCCTTTGAATTTACAATCGAATGAGCCTGTTTTAAAGTTTCTACGACAGCAGCTTCTATAAAAACCTTATATTCCCCCAGGGCATTATTTAAACCCCTTGCCCTGAGGGTAGTGGTGTAGTATCCTCATCAAAAAGATATTTTACATTTGGAAATCAACCACGCTGAACAAAATGGGTATCTAAAACTTTTGATTGGATGTGTTTGTGGGAATTATGGGCGTGAGGGGGGGCTAGGCGCCCTCCAATCACTTTCGACTATTAAAAAGGGCACTAGCCCTTTGAATTTCCAATCGAATGAGCCTGTTTTGAAGTTTCTACGACAACGCCTTCTATAAAAACCTTATATGCCCCTAGGGCATAACTTAAAGGGAATGATGGGCATGGGGGGGGCTAGGTGCCCTCCAATCACTTTTGACTATTGAAAAGGGCACTAGCCCTTTGAATTTCCAATCAAATGAGCCTTTATTGAAGTTTATACGATAACACATTCTATAATAACCTTATATACCCCCAGGGCAGAACTTAAAACCCTTGCCCTGAGAGTTGTGGGGGAGTGCCCTCCTCAAAAACATATTTTCTATCTGGAAATCAACTAGCCTACGCTGATCAAAATGGCTATCTCAAAATTTTGATTGGATGTGTTTGGGGGAATAATGGGCGTGGGGGGCTATTTGCCCTCCAATCACTTTCGACTATTAAAAAGGGCACTAGCCCTTTGAATTTCCAATCGAATGAGCCTGTTTTGAAGTTTCTACGACAACACCTTCTATAAACACCTTATATGCCCCCAAGGCATTACTTAAAACACTTGCCCTGAGAGTTTTGGGGGAGTGCCCTCCTCAAAAAAATATTTTCTATCTGGAAATCAACTAGCCTACGCTGAACAAAATGGTTATCTCAAATTTTGATTGGATGTGTTTGGGGGAATGATGGGCGTGGGAGGGGGGCTAGGTGCCCTCCATTCACTTTCGACTATTAAAGGGTACTAGCCCTGTGAATTTCCAATCGAATGAGCCTGTTTTGAAGTTTTTACGACAACGCCTATAAAAACCTTACATGCCCCTAGGGCATAACTTAAAACCCTTGCCCTGAGGGTTGTGGGGGAGGGCCCTCCTCAAAAACATATTTTCTATCTGGAAATCAACTAGCCAACGCTGAACAAAATGGTTATCTCAAATTTTGATTGGATGTGTTTTTGGGATTGATGGGCGTGGGAGGGGGGCTAGGTGCCCTCCAATCACTTTCGACTATTAAAGGGCACTAGCCCTTTAAATTTTCAATCGAATGAGCCTGTTTTGATGTTTCTACGACAACGCCTTCTATAAAAAACCTTATATGCCCCCAGGACATAGCTTAAAACCTTTGCCCTGAGGGTTGTGGGGGAGTGCCCTCCTCAAAAACATATTTTTTATCTGGAAATCAACTAGCATACGCTGAACAAAATGGCTATCTCAAAATTTTGATTGAATGTGTTTGGGGGAATGATTGGCGTGGGGGGCTTGGTGCCCTCCAATCTCTTTCGACTATTAAAAAGGGCACTAGCCCTTTGATTTTCCAATTGAATGAGCCTGTTTTGAAGTTTCTACGACAACGCATTCTATAAAAACCTTATATGCCCCCAGGGCATTAAATAAAACCCTTGCCCTGAGTGTTGTGGGGGAATGTCCTCCTCAAAAACATTTTCTATCGGGAAATCAACTACGCTGAACAGAATGGCTATCTCAAAATTTTGATTGGATGTGTTTGTGGGAATTATGGGAGTGAGGGGGTGGGGCTAGGTACCCTCCAATCAATTTCGACTATTAAAAAGGGCACTAGCCCTTCGAATTTCCAATCGAATGAGCCTGATTTGAAGTTTCTATGACAACGACTTCTTTCAAAACCTTTCAGGTCCCTAGGGCACTACTTTAAACTGCCCTGTGGGTTGTAGGGAACGGTCCACCTCAAAAATAAATTTTCCATTTGGAAATCAACTAGCCTACACTGAACACAATAGCTATCTCAAAATTTTGATTGGTGGTGTTGGGGGGACGAAGGGGCGTGGGGGGCTATATGCCTTCCAATCACTTTCGACTAATAAAAAGGGCACTAGCACTTGGAATTTCCAATCGAATGAGCCTGTTTTGAAGTTTCTACGACAACGCCTTCTATAAAAACCTTATATGCCCCTAGGGCATAACTTAAAACCCTTGCCCTGAGGGTTGTGGGGGAGTGTCCTCCTCAAAAAAATATTTTCTATCTGGAAATCAACTACGCTGAACAAAATGGCTATCTAAAATTTTGATTGGATGTGTTTGGGGGAATGATGGGCGTGAGGGGCAAGTTACCCTCCAATCATTTTCGACTATTAAAAAGGGCACTAGCACTTTGAATTTCCAATCGAATGAGCCTGTTTTGAAGTTTCTACGACAACGCCTTCTATAAAAACCTTATATGCCCCCAGGGCATTAGCTTAAAACTCTTGCCCTGAGGTTTGTGGGGGAGTGTCCTCCTCAAAAACATATTTTCTATCGGGAAATCAACTACGTTGAACAAAATGGCTATCTCAGAATTTGGATTGGAAATGTTTGTGGGAATGGTGGGCATTGGGGGGGCTAGTTGCCCTCCAATCACTTTCGACTATTTAAAAGGGCACTAGCCCTTTGAATTTACAATCGAATGAGCCTGTTTTGAAGTTTCTACGACAACACCTTCTATAAAAAACCTTATACGCCCCTAGGGCATAACTTAAAACCCTTGCCCTGAGGGTTGTGGGGGAGTGCCCTCCTCAAAAACATATTTTCCAATCGAATGAGCATATTTTCCCCCACAGCCCTTGGAATTTCCAATTGAATAAGCCTGGTTTGAAGTTTCTACGACAACGCCTTCTATAAAAACCTTATATGCCCCTAGGGCATAACTTAAAACACTTGCCCCGAGGGTTATGGGGGAGTGTCCTCCTCTAAAACATATTTTCTATTTGGAAATCAACTAGCCTACGCTGAACCAAATAGCTATCTCAAAATTTTGATTGGATGTGTTGGTGGTAATGAGGGGCGGGGGGGGGGGGGCTAGTTGCCCTCCAATCACTTTCGACTATTAAAAAGGGCACTATCCCTTTAAATTTCCAATCGAATGAGCCTGTTTTGAAGTTTCTACGACAACAACTTCTATAAAAAACCTTACATGCCCCTAGGGCACAACTTCAAACCCTTGCCCTGAGGGTTATGGGGAAGTGCCCTCCTCGAAAATATATTGTCGATCTGGAAATTGACGCGATTACGCTGAACAAAATAGTTATATCCACCTTGTGATTGGATGTGGTTGGGGGACTGCTGGGCGAGGGGGGCTAGATGTCCACAAATCACTTTCAACTATTAAAAAGGGCACTAGCCCTTTGAATTTCCAATTGAATGAGCCTGTTTTGAAGTTTCTACAACACATTCTATAAAAACCTTATATGCCCCTAGGGCATAACTTACAACCCTTGCCCTGAGGGTTATGGGGGAGTGCCCTCCTCAAAAACATATTTTCTATCTGGAAATTAACTAGCCTACGCGGAACAAAATGGCTATATCAAAATTTTGATTGGATGTGTTTGGGGGAATAATGGGCGTGGGGGGCTAGTTGCCCACCAATCACTTTCGACTATAAAAAAGGGCACTAGCCCTTTGAATTTCCAATCGAATGAGCCTGTTTTGAAGTTTCTACGACAATGAACCTGTTTTGAAGTTTCTACTACAACGCCTTCTATAAAAACCTTATATGCCCCTAGGGCATAACTTAAAACCCTTGCCCTGAGGGTTATGGAGAAGTGTCTTCTTCGAAAACATACTATCTATTTGGAGATTAACTAGCTTACGCTGAACAAAATGGCTATATCAAAATGGTGATTGGATGTAGTTTGGAGAATAATGGGCGTGAGGGGTGCTAGTTATCCACCAATCACTTTCTAATATTAAAAAGTGTACTAGCCATTTGAATGTCTAATCGAATGAGCCTTTTTTGAAGTTTATAGGACAACACCTTCTCTGAAAAACATTATATGCCCCCAGGGCATTACTTAAAACTCTTGCCCTGAGGTTTGTGGGGGAGTGTCCTCCTCAAATTCATATTTTCTATCGGAAAATCAACTACGCTGAACAAAATGGCTATCTCAAAATTTTGATTGGATGTGTTTGTGGGAATTATGGGCGTGGGGGGGGGGCTAGTTGCCCTCCAATCACTTTCGACTATTTAAAAGGGGACTAGCCCTTTGAATTTCCGATCGAATGAGCCTGTTTTGAAGTTTCTACGACAACACCTTCTATAAAAACCTTATACGCCCCTAGGGCATAACTTAAAACCCTTGCACTGAGGGTTGTGGGGGAGTGTCCTCCTCAAAAACATATTTTCTATCTGGAAATCAACTAGCCTACGTTGAACAAAATGGCTATCTCAAAATTTGGATTGAATGTGTTTGGGGGAATGAGGGACGTGGGGGGCTAGGTGCCCTCCAATAAATGTTGGTTATTAAAGAGAGCATTAGCGTTCCTAATTTTCAGTCGAATTAGCCTGTTAATAAGTTTCTATGAAAGTGCCTTCTATCAAAACCACGTCTGCCCAAATGACACAACGTAAAGCCTTTGGCATGAGGGTTATGGGGGAGTGACCTTCTAAAAAACATGTTTTCTATGTAGAAATCAACTAGCCTACGCTGAACAAAATTGCTATCTCAAAATTTTGATTGGATGTGTTTGGGGAAATGATAGGCGTGGCGGGGGGCTAGGTACCCTCCAATCACTTTCGACGATTAAAAAGGGCACTAGCCCT
Organism: Artemia sp. Qi Xiang Cuo; assembly: GCF_049724085.1. Taxonomy (NCBI): domain Eukaryota; kingdom Metazoa; phylum Arthropoda; class Branchiopoda; order Anostraca; family Artemiidae; genus Artemia; species Artemia sp. Qi Xiang Cuo. The sequence goes on along the minus strand of NC_142794.1, from coordinate 70,802,391 downwards.
TTGAATTTCCAATCGAATTAGCCTGTTTTGAAGTTTCTACGACAACGCCTTCTATAGAAACCTTATATGCACCCCAGGGCATAACTTAAAACCCCTGCCCTGAGTGTTGTGGGGGAGTGTCCTCCTCAAAAACATATTTTCAATCTGGAAATCAACTACGGTGAACAAAATGGCTATGTCAAAATTTTGATTGGCTGGGTTTGTGGGAATTATGGGCGTGGGGGGGGGCTAGTTGCCCTCCAATCACTTTCGACTATTAAAAAGGGCACTAGCACTTTGAATTTACAATCGAATGAGCCTTTTTTGAAGTTTCTACGACAATGCCTTCTATAAAAACCTTATATACCCCTAGGGCATAACTTAAAACCCTTGCCCCGAGAGTTGTGGGGGAGTACCCTCCTCAAAAACATATTTTCTATCTGGAAATCAACTAGCCTACGCTGAACAAAATAGTTATCTTAAATTTTGATTGGATGTGTTTGGGGGAATGATGGGCGTGGGGGGGGGGCTAGGTGCCCTCCAATCACTTTCGACTATTAAAAAGGGCACTAGCCCTTTGAACTTCCAATCGAATGAGCCTGTTTTGAAGTTTCTACGACAACAACTTCTATAAAAACCTTATATGCCCCTAGGGCATAACTTAAAACCCTTGCCCTGAGGTTTGTGGGGGAGTGTCCTCTTCAAAAAAATATTTTCTATCTGGAAATAAACTACACTGAACAAAATGGCTATCTCAAAATTTTGATTGGATGTGTTTGGGGGAATAATGGGCGTGGGGGCTAGTTGCCCTCCAATCACTTTCGACTATAAAAAAGGGCACTAGCCCTTTGAATTTCCAATCGAATGAGCCTTTTTTGAAGTTTCTACAACAACTCATTCTATAAAAACCTTATATGCCTCCAGGGCATAACTTAAAACCCTTGCCCTGAGGTTTGTGGGGGAGTGTCCTCCTCAAAAACATATTTTTTATCGGGAAATCAACAACGCTGAACAAAATGGCTATCTCAAAATTTTGATTGGATGTGTTTGTGGTAATTATGGGCGTGGGCGGGGGGGGGCTAGGTGCCCTCCAATCACTTTTGACTATTTAAAAGGGCACTAGCCCTTTGAATTTCCAATCGAATGAGCCTGTTTTGAAGTTTCTACGATGTGTTTGGCGGAATAATGGGCGTGGGGGGCTAGTTGCCCTCCAATCACTTTCGACTATAAAAAAGGGCACTAGCCCTTTGAATTTCCAATCGAATGAGCCTGTTTTGAAGTTTCTACGACAACACATTCTATAAAAAGGGCACTAGCCCTTTGAATTTCCAATCGAATGAGCCTGTTTTGAAGTTTCTACGACAATACCTTCTATAAAAACCTTATACGCCCCTAGGGCATAACTTTAAAACCCTTTCCCTGAAGGTTGTGGGGGAGTGCCCTCCTCAAAAACATATTTTCTATCTGGAAATCAACTAGCCTACACTAAACAAAATTGCTATCTCAAAATTTTGATTGGATGTGTTTGGGGAAATGATAGGCGTGGCGGGGGGCTAGGTACCCTCCAATCACTTTCGACTATTAAAAAGGGCACTAGCCCTTTGAATTTCCAATCGAATTAGCCTGTTTTGAAGTTTCTACGACAACGCCTTCTATAAAAACCTTATATGCACCCCAGGCCATCACTTAAAACCCCTGCCCTGAGGGAGGTGGGGGAGTGCCCTCCTCAAAAACATATTTTCCATCTGGAAATCAACTACGCTGAACAAAATGGCTATGTCAAAAGTTTGATTTTATGTGTTTGTGGGACTGATGGGCGTGGGGGGGCTAGTTTCCCTCAAATCACTTTTGACTATAAAAAGGGGCATTGGCCCTGTGAATTTCCAATCGAATAAGTCTTTTTTGAAGCATTTATGACATCGACTTCTATAAAAAACCTTACATGCCCCTACGGCGTAACTTAAAACCCTTACCCCGTGGGCTGTGGGGCAGTGTCTTCCTCAAAAACATATTTTCTATCTGGAAATCAACTAGCCTACGCTGAACAAAATGGCTATCTCAAATTTTGATTGGATCTGTTTGGGGAAGGAGGGGCGTGGGGGGCTAGTTGCCGTCAAATCACTTTCAACTATTAAAAAGGGCCCTAGCACTTTGAATTTCCAATCGAATGAGCCTGTTTTGAAGTTTCTACGACAACGCCTTCTATAAAAACCTTATATGCCCCTAGGGCATAACTTAATACCCTTGCCCTGAGGGTTGTGGGGGAGTGCCCTCCTCGAAAACATATTTTCTATCTGGAAATCAACTAGCCTACGCTTTACCAAATGGCTATCTCAAAATTTTGATTGGATGTGTTTGGGGGAATAATGGGCGTGGGGGGCTATTTGCCCTCCAATCACTTTCAACTATTAAAAAGGGCAATAGCACTTTGAATTTCCAATCGAATGAGCCTGTTTTGAAGTTACTACGACAACACATTCTATAAAAACCTTATATGCCCCCAGGGCATTACTTAATACCCTTGCCCTGAGGTTTGTGGGGGAGTGACCTCCTCAAAAACATATTTTCTATCTGGAAATCAACTACGCTGAACAAAATGGCTATCTCAAAATTTTGATTGGATGTGTTTGTGGGAATTGTGGGCGTGGGGGGGGATAGGTGCCCTCCAATCACTTTCGACTATTTAAAAGGGCACTAGCCCTTTGAATTTACAATCGAATGAGCCTGTTTTGAAGTTTCTACGACAACACCTTCTATAAAAACCTTATACGCCCCTAGGGCATAACTTTAAACCCTTGCCCTGAGGGTTGTGGGGGAGTGCCCTCCTCAAAAACATATTTTCTATCTGGAAATCAACTAGCATACGCTGAACAAAATGGTTATCTCAAATTTTGATTGGATGTGTTTTGGAGAATAATGGGCGTGGGGGGCTAGTTGCCCTGCAATAATGTTCAACTATTAAAAAGAGTAGTATTCCGTTGAATTTCCAACTAAATGTGTCTGTTGTAACGCTTTTACGACCATGCATACTATAAAAACCTTACATGACCCCAGTGCATAGATTACAACTCTTGCCCTGAGGGTTGTGGGGGAGTGTCCTCCTCAAAAAGGTATTTTCTATCTGGAAATCAACAACCCTACGCTGAACAAAATTGCTATCTCAAAATTTTGATTGGATGTGTTTGGGGAAATGATAGGCGTGGCGGGGGGCTAGGTACCCTCCAATCACTTTCGACTATTAAAAAGGGCACTAGCCCTTTGAATTTCCAATCGAATGAGCCTGTTTTGAAGTTTCTACGACAACGCCTTCTATAAAAACCTTATATGCACCCCAGGGCATAACTTAAAACCCTTACCCTGAGGGTTGTGAGGGAGTGTCCTCCTCAAAAACATATTTTCAATCTGGAAATCAACTACGCTGAACAAAATGGCTATGTCAAAATTTTGATTGGATGTGTTTGTGGGAATTATAGGCGTGGGGGGGGGGGGCTAGGTGCCCTCCAATCACTTTCGACTATTAAAAAGGGCACTAGCCCTTTGAATTACCAATCGAATAAGCCTGTTTTGAAGTATTTTCGACAACGCCTTCTATAAAAACCTTATATGCCCCTAGGGCATAACTTAAAACCCTTGCCCGGAGGGTTGTGGGGGAGGGCCCACCTCAAAAAAAAAATTTCTATCTGGAAATCAACTAGCCTACGCTGAACAAAATGGTTATCTCAAATTTTGATTGGATGTGGTTTGGGTACTGATGGGCGTGGGGGGGCTAGGTGCCCTCCAATCACTTTCGACTATTAAAAAGGGCACTAGCCCTTTGAATTTCCAATCTAATGAGCCTGTTTTCAAGTTTCTACGACAACGCATTCTATAAAAACCTTATATGCCCCCAGGGCATAACTTAAAACCCTTGCCCTGAGATTTGTGGGGGAGTGCCCTCCTCAAAAACATATTTTCTATCTGGAAATCAACTAGCCTACGCTGAACAAAATGGATATCTCAAAATTTTGATTGGATGTGTTAGGGGGAATAATGGGCGGGGGGGGCTATTTGCCTTCCAATCACTTTCGACTATTAAAAAGGGCACTAGCCCTTTGAATTTCCAATCGAATGAACCTGTTTTGAAGTTTCTACGACAACGTATTCTATAAAAACCTTATATGCCCCTAGGGCATAACTTAAAACCCTTGCCCTGAGGGCTGTGGGGGAGGGTCCTCCTCAAAAACATATTTTCTATCTGGAAATCAACAAGCCTACGCTGAACAAAATGGTTATCTCAAATTTTGATTGGATGTGTTTGGGGGAATGATGGGCGTGGGGGGGGGGGGGGCTATGTGCCCTCCAATAACTTTCAACTATTAAAAAGGGCACGAGCGCTTCGAATTTCCAATCGAATGATCCTGTTTTTAAGTTTATAAGACAAAACCTTCTATAAAAACCTTATATGCCCCCAGGGCATAAATTAAAACCCTTGCCCTGAGGGCTGTGGGGGAATGCCCTCCTCAAAAATAAATTTTCTATTTGGAAATCAACTAGCCTCCACTGAACAAAATGGCTATCTTAAAATTTTGATGGGTGGTGTTAGGTGGCCTAATGGGCGTGGGGGGCTATTTGCCTTCCAATCACTTTCGACTATCAAAAAGGGCAATAGCCCTTTGAATTTCCAATTGAAAGAGCCTTTTTTGATGTGTCTACGGCAACGCCTCCTATAAAACCTTAAATGTCCCAAGGCTATAACTTAGAACCCTTACCCTAAAGGTAGTTGGAGAGTGTACTTCTGATACACATATTTTCTATCTGGAAATCAACTCCGCTGAACAAAATTGCTATCTCAAAATTTTGATTGGATGTGTTTGGGGGAATGATGGGCGTGGGGGGCTAGGTGCCCTCCAATCACTTTCGACTATTAAAAAGGGTACTAGCCCTTTGAATTTCCAATCGAAGGAGCCACTTTTGAAGTTTCTACGACAAACACCTTCTATAAAAACCTGATATGTCATCAAGTCATCACTTAAAACCCTTGCCCTGAGGGTTATGGGGGAATGTCGTCCTCAAAAACATATTTTATATTTGGAAATCAACTAGCCTATGCTGAACAAAATGGCTATCTCAGAATTTTGATTGGATATGTTTGGGGGAATGATGGGCTTGGGGGGGGCTAGTTGCCCTCCAATCACTTTCGACTATTAAAAAGGGCACTAGCCCTTTGTATTTCAAAATTTTGATTGGATGTGTTTGGGGGAATAATGGGCGTGGGGGGCTAGTTGCCCTCCAATCACTTTCGACTATAAAAAAGGGCACTAGCCCTTTGAATTTAAGCCCTGAGGTTTGTGGGGGAGTGTCATCCTCAAAAACATATTTTCTATCTGGAAATCAACTAGCCTACGCTGAACAAAATGGTTATCTCAAAATTTTGATTGGATGTGTTTGGGGGAATTATGGGCGTGGGGGGTATTGGGGGACTAGATACCCTCCAATCACTTTCGACTATTAAAAAGGGCACTACCCTTCGAATTTCCAATCGAATGAGCCTGTTTTGAAGTTTCTACGATAACGCCTTCTATAAAAACCTTATATGCCCCTAAGGCATAACTTAAAACCCTTGCCCTGAGGGTTGTGGGGGAGTACCCTCCTCTAAAACATATTTTCTATCTGGAAATCAACTAGCCTACGCTGAACAAAATGGTTATCTCAAATTTTGATTGGATGTGTTTGGGGGAATTATGGGCGGGGGGGGGGGCGCTAGTTTTCCTCCAATCACTTTAGACTATTAAAAAAGGCACGAGCCCTTTAAATTTCCAATTAAAATAGCCTTTTTTGAATTTTTAACGACAACAACTTCTATAAAAACCTTATCTGCCCCCAGGGCATAACTTAAAACCCTTGCCCTGAGGTTTATGGGGGAGTGCCCTCCTCAAAAACATATTTTCTATCTGGAAATTAACTAGCCTACGCTGAACAAAATGGCTATATCAAAATTTTGATTGGATGTGTTTGGGGGAATAATAGGCGTGGGGGTGAGCTAGTTGCCCACCAATCACTTTCGACTATAACAAGTGCACTAGCCCTTTGAATTTTCAATAGAAAGAGCCTGTTTTGAAGTTTCTACGACAACGCATTATATAAAACCTTATATACCCCTAGGGCATAAATTAAAACCCTTGCCCTGAGGGTTGTGGGGGGTGTCCTTCTCAAAAACATATTTTCTATCTGGAAATTAACTAGCCTACGCTGAACAAAATGGCTATATCAAAATTTTGATTGGATGTGTTTGGGGGAATAATGGGCGTGGGGGGCTAGTTGCCCACCAATCACTTTCGACTATAAAAAAGGGCACTAGCCCTTTGAATTTCCAATCGAATGAGCCTGTTTTGAAGTTTCTACGACAATGAACCTGTTTTGAAGTTTCTACGACAACGCCTTCTATAAAAACCTTATATGCCCTAGGGCATAACTTAAAACCCGTGCCCTGAGGGTTATGGGGGAGTGCCCTCCTCGAAAACATATTTTCTATTTGGACATTAACTAGCCTACGCTGAACCAAATAGCTATATCAAAATTTTGATTGGATGTGTTTGGGGGAATAATGGGCGTGGGGGGCTAGTTGCCCACCAATCACTTTCAACTATAAAAAAGGGCACTAGCCCTTTGAATTTCCAATCGAATGAGCCTGTTTTGAAGTTTCTACGACACCGCATTCTATAAAAACCTTATATGCCCCCAGGGCATAACTTAAAACCCTTGCCTGAGGTTTGTGGGGGAGTGTCCTCCTCAAAAACATATTTTCTATCGGGAAATCAACTATGCTGAACAAAAGAGATATCACAAAATTTTGATTGGATGTGTTTGTGGGAATTATGGGCGTGAGGGGGGGGGCTAGGTGCCCTCCAATCACTTTCGACTATTTACAAGGGGACTAGCCCTTTGAATTTCCGATCGAATGAGCCTGTTTTGAAGTTTCTACGACAACACCTTCTATAAAAACCTTATACGCCCCTAGGGCATAACTTTAAACCCTTTCCCTGAGGGTTGTTGGGGAGTGCCCTCCTCAAAAACATATTTTCTATCTGGAAATCAACTAGCCTACGCTGAACAAAATGGCTATCTCAAATTTTGATTGGATGTGTTTGGGGGAATGATGGGCGTGGGGGGGGCTAGGTGCCCTCCAATCACTTTCGACTATTAAAAAGAGCACTAGCCCTTTGAATTTCCAATAGAATGAGCCTGTTTTGAAGTTTCTACGACAACACCTTCTATAAAAACCTTATATGCCCCCAGGGCATAACTTAAAACCCTTGCCCTGAGAGTTGTGGGGGAGTGTCCTCCTCAAAAACATATTGTCTATCTGGAAATCAACTAGCCTACGCTGAGCAAAATTACTATCTCAAAATTTTGATTGGATGTGTTTGGGGAAATGATAGGCGTGGCGGGGGGCTAGGTACCCTCCAATCACTTTCGACTATTAAAAAGGGCACTAGCCCTTTGTATTTCCAATCGTATTAGCCTGTTTAGAAGTTTCTACGACATCGCCTTCTATAGAAAACTTATATGCACCCCAGGGCATAACTTAAAACCCCTGCCCTGAGGGTTGTGGGGGAGTGTCCTCCTCAAAAACATATTTTCAATCTGGAAATCAACTCCGGTGAACAAAAGGGCTATGTCAAAATTTTGATTGGATTTGTTTGTGGGAATTAGGGGCGTGGGGGGGGGGCTAGCTGCCTTCCAATCACTATCGACTATTAAAAATGACACTACCCATTTAAATCCCAAACTAATGAGCCTGTTCTGAAGTATCTGCGGCAATGTCTTCGAGAAAAACATTAGATACCCCTAACGCGTAACTTGAAACCTCTGTCCTGAGGGTGATGGGGGAGTGTCCTCCTCAAAAACATATTGTCTATCTGTAAATCTACAAGCCTACGCTGAACAAAATGGATATCTCAAATTTTTATTGGATGGGTTTGGGGGAATGATGGGCGTGGGGGGGGGGGGGCTAGGTGCCCTCCAATCACTTTCGACTATTAAAAAGGGCACTAGCCCATTGAATTTCCAATCGAATGAGCCTGTTTTGAAGTTTCTACGACAACAACTTCTATAAAAACCTTATATGCCCCTAGGGCATAACTTAAAACCCTTGCCCTGAGGTTTATGGGGTAGTGCCCTCCTCAAAAAAATATTGTCGATCTGGAAATCAACGAGCCTACGCTGAACAAAATGGCTATCTCCAAATTTTGATTGGATGTGTTTGGGGAATAATGGGCGTGGGGAGGGCTTGTTACCCTCCAATCACTTTCTACTATAAAAAAGGGCACTAGCCCTTTGAATTTCCAATCAAATGAATCACTTTTGAAGTTTCTACAATACCTTATTTAAAAACCTTATATGCCCCCAGGGCATTACTTAAAACCCTTGCCCTGAGGTTTGTGGGGGAGTGTCCTCCTCAAAAACATATTTTTTATCGGGAAATCAACTACGCTGAACAAAATGGATATCTCAAAATTTGGATTGGATGTGTTTGGGGTACTGATGGGCGTGGGCGGGGGGGCTAGGTGCCCTCCAATCACTTTTGACTATTAAAAAGGGCACTAGCCCTTTGAATTTCAAATCAAATGAGCCTGTTTTGAAGTTTCTACGATGTGTTTGGCGGAATAATGGGCGTGGGGGGCTAGTTACCCTCCAATCACTTTCTACTATAAAAAAGGGCACTAGCCCTTTGAATTTCCAATCGAATGAGTCTCTTTTGAAGTTTCTACTGCAACACCTTGTATAAAAAGGGCACTAGCCCTTTGAATTTCCAATCGAATGAGCCTGTTTTGAAGTTTCTACGACAATACCTTCTATAAAAACCTTATACGCCCCTAGGGCATAACTTTAAAACCCTTTCCCTGAAGGTTGTGGGGGAGTGCCCTCCTCAAAAACATATTTTCTATCTGGAAATCAACTAGCCTACGCTAAACAAAATTGCTATCTCAAAATTTTGATTGGATGTGTTTGGGGAAATGATAGGCGTGGCGGGGGGCTAGGTACCCTCCAATCACTTTCGACTATTAAAAAGGGCACTAGCCCTTTGAATGTCCAATCGAATTAGCCTGTTTTGAAGTTTCTACGACAACGCCTTCTATAAAAAACTTATATGCACCCCAGGGCATACCTTAACACCCCTACCCTGAGGGTTGTGGGGGAGTGCCCTCCTCAAAAACATATTTTCAATCTGGAAATCAACTACGCTGAACAAAATGGCTATGTCAAAATTTTGATTATATGTGTTTGTGGGAATTATGGGCGTGGGGGGGCGAGTGGCCCTCCAATAAAATTTAACTATTAAAAAGGACGCGAGCCCATTAATGTACAGATGAATGAGTCTTTTTTAAGTTATTTACGACATCGACTTCTATAAAAACATTACTAGATCCCAGAGTATAACCTTCTGCTCGTACTATGAAGGTGATGGGGGAGTGCCCACCTCAAAAATAAATTTTCTATATGGAAATCAACTCGCCTACGCTGAACAAAATGGTTATCTCAAATTTTGATTGGATGTGTTTTGGGAACTAATGGGCGGGGGGGGGCGCGAGTTGCCCTCAAGCCATTTTTGACTATTAAAAAGGGTTATTACCATTTAATTTTAAATTAAATGAGCTTTTTTTGAAGTTTCTACTTCAGTGACTTCTGTAAAAACATTATATGCCCCCTGGGTATAATTTAAAACACTTGCCCTGAGGGTTGTGGGGGAGTGTCCTCCTCAAAAACATTTTTTCTATCTGGAAATCAACTAGCCTACACTGAACAAAATGGCTGTCTCAAAATTTTGATTGGATGTGTTAGGGGGAATGATGGGCGTGGGGGGCTATTTGCCCTCCAATCACTTTCGACTATTAAAAAGGGCACTAGCCCTTTGAATTTCCAATCGAATGAACCTGTTTTGAGGTTTCTACGACAAGACCTTCTATAAAAACCGTATGTGCCTCCAAGGCATAACATAAAACTCTTGCCCTGAATGTTGTGGGGGAGTGTCCTCCTCAAAAATATATTTTCTATCTGGAAATCAACTACGCTGAACAAAATGGCTATCTCAAATTTTGATTGGATGTGTTTGGGGGAATAATGGGCGTGGGGGGCTAGATGCCCTCCAATCACTTTTGACTATAAAAAAGGGCACTAGTCCTTGGAATTTCCATTCGAATGAGCCTGTTTTGAAGTTTCTACGACAACACATTTTATAAAAACCTTATATGCCCCCAGGGCATAACTTAAAACCCTTGCCCTCAGGGTTATGGGGGAGTGCCCTCCTCAAAAACATAGAAATCAACTAGCCTACGCTGAACAAAATGGTTATCTCAAAATTTTGATTGGATGTGTTTGGGGGAATAATGGGCGTGGGGGGCTAGTTGCCCTCCAATCACTTTCGACTATAAAAAAGGGCACTAGCCCTTTGAATTTCAAAATTTTGATTGGATGTGTTTGGGGGAATAATGGGCGTGGGGGGCTAGTTGCCCTCCAATCACTTTCGACTATAAAAAAGGGCACTAGCCCTTTGAATTTCCAATCGAATGAGCCTGTTTTGAAGTTTCTACGACAACACATTCTATAAAAAGGGCACTAGCCCTTTGAATTTCCAATCGAATGAGCCTGTTTTGAAGTTTCTACGACAATACCTTCTATAAAAACCTTATACGCCCCTAGGGCATAACTTTAAAACCCTTTCCCTGAAGGTTGTGGGGGAGTGCCCTCCTCAAAAACATATTTTCTATCTGGAAATCAACTAGCCTACGCTAAACAAAATTGCTATCTCAAAATTTTGATTGGATGTGTTTGGGGAAATGATAGGCGTGGCGGGGGGCTAGGTACCCTCCAATCACTTTCGACTATTGAAAAGGGCACTAGCCCTTTGAATTTCCAATCGAATTAGCCTGTTTTGAAGTTTCTACGACAACGCCTTCTATAAAAACCTTATATGCACCCCAGGCCATAACTTAAAACCCCTGCCCTGAGGGATGTGGGGGAGTGCCCTCCTCAAAAACATATTTTCAATCTGGAAATCAACTACGCTGAACAAAATGGCTATGTCAAAATTTTGATTTTATGTGTTTGTGGGACTAATAGGCGTGGGGGGGGGGGGCTAGTTGTACTATAGTCATTTTCGACGATTATAAAGGGTACGAGCCCTTTGAATTTCCAATCTAATGTACCCAATTTGAAGTTTTTACAACAGCACCTTCAATAAACACCTTATATGTCCACAGTGCAAAATTTAGAACACTTGCCTTGAGAGTTTTGGGGGAGTGTCCACCTCAAAAATAAATTTTCTATCTGGATATCAACAAGCCTACGCTGGACAAAATGGTTGTCTCAAATTTTTACTGGATGGGGTGTGGGGGCTAATGGGCGTGGGGGGGCGAGTTACAATATAATGACTTTTGACAAAAAAACAGAGTATAAGCCATTTGAATTTTCAATGAAATTATCCTTTTTTCAAGCTTCTAAGCTATCGCCTTCAATAATAACCTTATATGCACTCAGGGACTTCCTTAAAACCCTTGCCCTGAGGGGTGTGGGGGAATGCCCTCCTCAAAAACAAATTTTCTATCTGGAAATCAACTACCCTACGCAGAACAAAATGGATATCTCCACATTTTGAGGGTAGGGGTTTGGGTGAATTAGGGGCGTGGGGGGCTATTTGCCTTCCAATCACTTTCGACTATCAAAAAGGGCAATAGCCCTTTGAATTTCCAATCGAATGAACCTGTTTTGAAGTTTCTACGACAACGCCTTCTTTAAAAACCGTCTATACCCCCAGGGCATAACTTAAAATCCTTGCCCTGAGGGTTGTGGGGGAGTGTCCTCCTGAAAAACATATTTTCTATCTGGAAATCAACTCCGCTGAACAAATAGCTATCTCAAATTTTGATTGGATGTTTTTGGGGAACTGATGGGCGTGGGGGGCTAGTTGCCCTCCAATTCCTTTCGACTATAACAAAGGGAACTATCCCTTGGAATTTCCAATCGAATGAGCCTTTTTTGAAGTTTCTACGACAACGCATTCTATAAAAACCTTATATGCCCCCAGGGCATAACTTAAAACCCTTGCCCTGAGGGTTATGGGGGAGTGCCCTCCTCAAAAACATAGAAATCAACTAGCCTACGCTGAACAAAATGGTTATGTCAAAATTTTGATTGGATGTGTTTGGGGGAATTATGGGCGTGGGGTGCTAGTTGCCCTCGAATCAATTTCGACTATAAAAAAGGGCACTAGCCCTTTGAATTTCAAAATTTTGATTGGATGTGTTTGGGGGAATAATGGGCGTGGGGGGCTAGTTGCCCTCCAATCACTTTCGACTATAAAAAAGGGCACTAGCCCTTTGAATTTCAAAATTTTGATTGGATGTGTTTGGGGGAATAATGGGCGTGGGGGGCTAGTTGCCCTCCAATCACTTTCGACTATAAAAAAGAGCACTAGCCCTTTGAATTTAAGCCCTGAGGTTTTTGGGGGAGTGTCCTCCTCAAAAACATATTTTCTATGGGGAAATCAACTACGCTGAACAAAATGTCTATCCCAAAATTTTTATTGGATGTGTTTGTGGGAATTATGGGCGTGGAGGGGGGGGGCTAGGTACCTTCCAATCACTTTCGACTATTAAAAAGGGTACTACCCTTTGAATTTCCAATCGAATGAGCCTTTTTTGAAGTTTCTAAGACAACACCTTCTATAGAAACCTTACATGCCCGCAGGGCATAATTTAAAACCCTTGCCCTGTGGGCTGTGGGGAAGTGCCCTACTCAAAAACATATTTTCTATTTGTAAATCAACTAGCTTACGCTGAACAAAATAGCTATCTCAAAATTTTGATTGGATGTGTTTTGGGAAATGATGGGCGTGGGGGGGGGCTAGGTGCCCTCTAATCACTTTCAACTATTACAAAGGGCACTAGCCCTTTGAATTTCCAATCGAATGAGCCTGTTTTGAAGTTTCTACGACAACGCCTTCTATAAAAAACCTTATATGCCCCCAGGGCATAAATTAAAGCCCGTGCCCTGAGGTTTGTGGGGGGTGTCCTTCTCAAAAACATATTTTCTATCTGGTAATTAACTAGCCTACGCGGAACAAAATGGCTATCTCAAAATTTTGATTGGATGTGTTTGGGGGAATAATGGGCGTGGGGGGCTAGTTGCCCTCCAATCACTTTCGACTATAAAAAAGGGCACTAGCCCTTTGAATTTCCAATCGAATGAGCCTGTTTTGAAGTTTCTACGACAATGAACCTGTTTTGAAGTTTCTACGACAACGCATTCTATAAAAACCTTATATGCCCCTAGGGCATAACTTAAAACCCTTGCCCTGAGGGTTATGGAGGAGTGCCCTCCTCAAAAACATATTTTCTATTTGGAAATTAACTAGCCTACGCTGAACAAAATGGCTATATCAAAATTTTGATTGGATGTGTTTGGGGGAATAATGGGCGTGGGGGCTAGTTGCCCTCCAATCACTTTCGACTATTAAAAAGGGCACTAGCCCTTTGAATTTCCAATCGAATGAGCCTGTTTTGCAGTTTCTACCACAACACATTCTATAAAAACCTTATATACCCCCAGGGCATAACTTAAAACCCTTGCCCTGAGGTTTGTGGGGGAGTGTCCTCCTCAAAAACATATTTTTTATCGGGAAATCAACAACGCTGAACAAAATGGCTATCTATAAATTTTGATTGGATGTGTTTGTGGGAATTATGGGCGTGGGGGGGGGGCTAGGTGCCCTCCAATCACTTTCGACTATTTAAAAGGGCACTAGCCCATTGAATTTCCGATCGAATGAGCCTGTTTTGAAGTTTCTACGACAACACCTTCTATAAAAACCTTATACGCCCCTAGGGCATAACTTTAAACCCTTGCCCTTAGGGTTGTGGGGGAGGGCCCACCTCAAAAACATATTTTCTATCTGGAAATAAACTAGCCTATGCTTAACAAAATGGCTATCTCAAAATTTTAGATTGGATGTGTTTTGGGGACTGATGGCCGAGGGGGGGCTAGTTGCCCTCCAAACACTGTCGGCTATTAAAAAGATGACTAGCCCTTTGAATTTACAATCGAATGAGCCTGTTTTGAAGTTTCTACGACAACGCCTTCTATAAAAAACCTTATACGCCCCTCGGGCATAACTTTAAACCCTTTCCCTGAGGGTTGTGGGGGAGTGCCCTCCTCAAAAACATATTTTCTATCTGGAAATCAACTAGCCTACGCTGAACAAAATGGTTATCTCAAATTTAGATTGGATGTGTTTGGGGGAATGATGGGCGTGGGGGTGCGAGGTGCCCTTCAATAACTTATGACTATTAAAAAGAGTACGAGCTCTTCAAATTTCCAATCGAGTGAGCCTGTTTTGAAGTTTCTACGACAACACAGTCTATAAAAACCTTTTATCACCCGAGGACAAAGCGTAACGTCTTTTCCCTGAGGGTTGTGGGGGAGTGTCCTCCTAAAAAATATATTTTCTATCTAGAAATCAACTAGCCTACGCTGAACAAAATTGCTATCTCAAAATTTTGATTGGATGTGTTTGGGGAAATGATAGGCGTGGCGGGGGGCTAGGTACCCTCCACTCACTTTCGACTATTAAAAAGGGCACTAGCCCTTTGAATTTCCAATCGTATGAGCCTGTTTTGAAGGTTCTACGACAACGCCTTCTATAGAAACCTTATATGCACCCCAGGGCATAACTTAAAACCCCTGCCCTGAGGGTTGTGGGGGAGTGTCCTCCTCAAAAACATATTTTCAATCTGGAAATCAACTACGGTGAACAAAATGGCTATGTCAAAATTTTGATTGGATTTGTTTGTGGGAATTATGGGCGTGGGGGGGGCTAGCTGCCCTCCAATCACTTTCGACCATTAAAAAGGGCACTAGCCCTTTGAATTTCCAATCGAATGAGTCTGTTTTGAAGTTTCTACGACAACGCCTTCTATAAAAACCTTATATGCCCCTAGAGCATAACTTAAAACCCTTGCCCTGAGGGTTGTGGGGGAGGGCCCTCCTCAAAAACATATTTTCTATCTGGATATCAACTAGCCTACGCTGAACAAAATGGTTATCTCAAATTTTGATTGGATGTTTTTGGGGGAATAATGGGCGTGGGGGCTAGTTGCCCTCCAATTACTTTCGACTATTAAAAAGGGCACTGGCCCTTTGAATTTCCAATCGAATGAGCCTGTTTTGAAGTTTCTACGACAACGCATTCTATAAAAACCTTATATACCCCCAGGGCATTACTTAAAACCCTTGCCCTGAGAGTTGTGGGGGAATGTCCTCCTCAAAAACATATTTTCTATCGGGAAATCAACTACGCTGAAAAAAATGGCTATATAAAAATTTTGATTGGATGTGTTTGGGGGAATTATGGGTGTGGGGGGGGGGGGGCTAGGTGCCCACCAATCACTTTCGACTATTAAAAAGGCCACTAGCCCTTTTAATTTCCAATCGAATTAGCATTTTTTGAAGTTTCTACGACAACGCCTTCTATAAAAAACCTTATATGCCCCCAGGGCATAACTTAAAACCCTTGCCCTGAGGGTTGTGGGGGAGTGTCCTCCTCAAAAACATATTTTCAGTGTGGAAATCAACTATGCTGAAAAAAATGGCTATCTCACAATTTTGATTGGATGTGTTTGGGGGAATGATGGACGTGGGAAGGGGGGGGGCTTGTTGCCCTTCAATCACTTTCGACTATTAAAAAGGGCACTAGAACTCTCGATTTCCAATCAAATTAGCCCCTTTTGAAGTTTCTAGGACGACCCCTTCCATGTGAAGTGCCCTGCTCTAAAGGAAAAAACTAATAAATGATACATTGTGCCAACATCGTTCTTATATGCCCCCAGGGCATAACTTAAAACCCTTGCCCCGAGGGTTGTGGGGGAGTGTCCTCCTCAACAAGATATTTTCTATCTGGAAATCAGCTACGCTGAACAAAATGGCTATCTCACAATTTTGATTGGATGTGTTTGGGGGAATGGTGAGCGTGGGAGGGGGTGGGGGGGCTAGTTGCCCTCCAATCACTTTCGACTATCAAAAAGGGCGCTAGCCACTCCAATTTCCAATTGAATGAGCCCTTTTCGAAGTTTCTACGACAACTCCTTCGATACGAAGTGCCCGGGTATGGAGAAGAAGAAGAAAGAAAAATAAATAATACATTGTGCCCACATCGTTCTTTACTTAGGCATCGCTATTGCGCTGCCATGATTGTAAAAACCTGCTTAAATACATTGAAACATTGTAAATAAATAGTAAAAGAAAAATATTACCATTTAAAATAGGTGAAAACAATTATCCTAGTAGTCCTTACCAATCCCCCCCTCCCCTCCAATATATTTCTTGGCGGGGATTTTGATATCCCGCCTTACCTTTCCACCACTTTGCCGGTTGACGCGTGAATGTAATATTCTACGTTACATAAAAAGAGATTGTTGCAGTGGGATGGGCACTATTACCCCTCCCCCAGCATAATTTATAAGCGTGTTGACTAAAAAACATCCCCACTAATCAAGATGGATTATATATCAATTTTTACCTCCTCGTCCCTTCCCAAGAACTCATTTTACATTTATCTGGACGCTCAATGAGAGTTATGATACATGAACATTAAAATGTACTCTTTGAGGCATTTAAACCAAACCCCTGCCAAAAAAATGACCCATCACCCCACATTCATAATAGCTTTTTTTAGCTTCTTTTTAGTAGCTTCATAATAGAAATTTTTATGGAATATGAAGTAAATTAGCTTATTTTAGTAAATTAAGCTTATTTTATTAAATTAGCTTATATTAGTAAATTAGTTAGCCTAAATGAAGCTATGAAGATTTAAAATAAACATCAGAGACAATTTTATGCAACAAGAAGGGATATACCACCACGCAGTCCCCTCATTCAAGCTTAGTCTAAATGAAGGGAGGGGATAGATGAATTCATACCCTCCCCCCCCGGTCCAAAACAGCCGACAAGTAATAATAGAAATGAATAAATAGATCTTAAAACGAGTAATCTTAAACTGAATATGAAAATCAAGCTTAAAACGACAAAAAATATTTTGCTACTGAAGTATAAATGATACTTAAAACGAACAGAAATTAAATAAACAATCAATGCAAACAAACATACAATCGATATTAATTGTAAATGAATAAATAAATCTTAAAACGAGTGAAACTTAACTTGAATATACAAATCAAGCTTGAAACGAACAAAAATTACTACAAACAAGAGTTTGGGTATCACCTCCTTCTTTAACTGTAAAAGTCTAAAACCTACTGCGTCATTGGCGCTTTACTTGAAACCAATTTTATGACAAATATTTTCTTTTGTACTTAATATTGAAAATAAACATTAAAACTATGCATAACAACAGCAATTAATATCATTATACATCGAATATTCAGTTTAATTTATTAGCTCTTTCTAAAGTTGTCCAAGAAGAATATAGTTTCACTACAAATATGAATTTGGATACTGCCCCTTTCTTTAACTGTAAATAAAAATTAAAAGCCTACTGCGTCATTGGCGCTTAACTGAAAACGAATTATATTACAAATACTTTCTTTTCCAGTTCTAACAGCATTGAAAATAAAAATAAAATTACAGTGGAATAAATTCTTTAACTGATGGATCTTTCAACAGTTAATATCATTATACATCAAATATTCAATTTGATGTTGTTTATACATATAGTTATGCATTGTTATGCATATAATTTTCAGTAAAGCAGTAGGTTTTAGACTTTTACAGTGAGAGAAGGACGCGATACTCTTGTTTGTAGTGATTTTTGTTCGTTTCAAGCTTGATTTGCACATTCAATTTAAGTTTCACTCGTTTTAAGATTTATTTATTCATTTACATTAATATCTATTGTATGTTTGTTTGCATTGATTTTTTATTTAATTTCTGTTCGTTTTAAGCTTGATTTTCTAACATTATTCGTTTTGAGATCTATTTATTCATTTATATTATTACTTGTTGTATGTTTTATACTATGATTGTTTGTTTAATTTCTGTTCGTTTTGGGTTTCATTTATTCTTTAATAGTAATTTCTGGTCGTTTTTCGTTTGAATTTTAACATGTAATTGTATCTGCTTAGCTTAAGTTTAAAATGGCCTTTACTTTTCTTTGAAAAACTTATTTTTCGGAAAGCTTTTTTTAATTAATTTTTGTTTGTTTTTTACTACAAAAAGTTTAAAGTTTTAAAAATTCCATATTTCAAAATCAAAGTTTAAAAAAACAAAAACAAATGTTAATCAAGTATCAAAACAGGTATCAAAGTAACAATATCAAGGTGAAAAATGGGTTTGTGTCAACCTCGGAGTTTTTATTATCTGATGTTTGAACTATTTTTAACAAAATGGCTATCTCAAAATTTTTATCGGATGCGTTTGGGGAAAAGGGCGTTGGGAGGGGGCTAATTGCCCTTCGGTCTCTTTTGACTCTAAAAGTGAACTAGAACTTTTTACTTTCAATGACATGAGCCCTCTCAGAAGTTTATACGAACATCCCTTCTATAAGAGCCATATATATCCAGTGTATAACTTACAACGCCTGTCCCTGGGCCCTGGGGGGTTGTGTCAACCCCGGAGTTTGAACATTTGATTTTTGAACTATTTTTAACAAAATATTCACCTCAAATTTTTATCGGCTTGGTTTATCCATCCGATAAACCCAAAGGCGTGGAGGGCGGGAGAGGCTAGTTGACCTCCGATCTTTTTTTACTCCGAGAAAATGAACTACAACTTTAATTTCCATCCTAATGAGACCTCTCTGAAGTTTATACGAGCATCCCTTTCATAAGAACCATATATAGCCCCAGGGAAAAAAGGCTATCTCAAAATTTGTATTGGATGGGTTTGGGGATAAAGGGCATGAGGGGAGCTCAGGGCCCTCCGATCTCTTTTGACTCTTAAAAATTTAATTAAAACTTTCAACTTCAATTCAAATGAGCCCTCTCTGAAGTTTATACAAACATCCCAATCATAAGAACCCTATATGCCCCCAGGCATAACTTCCAACGCCTGCCTCTTCCAACACCGCACCCTGGTTGGTTTTGTCGACACCGGGTTTTTTTTAATCTGAACTTTGAACTATCTTTATTATAATGGCTATCTCAAAATTTTTATCGGATGCATTTGGGGGAAAAGGAGTGTGGGGGGGATAGTTGCCCTCTGATCTCTTTTGACTATTAAAAACTGAATTAGAACTTTCAATTTCCAATCAAATGAGCCCCCTCTGAAGTTTATACGAGCATCCCTTCCACAACAGCTGTATCTGCCCCCCAGGCATAACTTACAACGCTTACCCCGGGCCCTGAAAGATTGCGGCAACCCGGGAGAACTCAAAACGAGCAGAAATTAACATAATTTGGTCACAAAACCCCTATGTCTTCCCAAGGCCAGAACAAAATTTGCACTTTACTTAAAAAAAATATAAATGTTTTTACTTTTATAACTTAAATAAATCAAATAATACTAACACTTTGATTACTAAATATCAGTATATCTATACTAAACTGACAATGCACATTCATTTGTATTTTTTCAGTGAAGGGCAAATTTTGTTCTGGCCTTGGGAAGGCATAGGGGTTTTGTGACAAACTTATGTTAATTTCTGCTGTTTTGAGTTTAACTCGGTTAGTTACTGTAATTTCTGTTCGTTTTGGGTTTCATTTATTTATCGATGCTGATTTGGGGTAGTTTCACGCTTGGTAGATTATTTGATTTTATTTTTACTCATTTTTTGTTTAAGGAAATCCTAACTTTTCTTTAAAAAACTTATTTTGTGTAAGACTTGTTTTTAATTAATTTCTGTTCGTTTTAGTCTTTTCAGAGAAAAAGAAAATAATACTTTAAATCTTTTCGTTTTTTACGACTTTATAGTTTGGCCTGCTATTAGTATGCTGGAAATAAATTTTCAGCAATTTTTAACAACATACACCCTTTTAAAAATCTGGACACAAATAATACTGTTTAATTTAGTTTCAAACCTCCTCTGTTTGACCTGAAATAGAAAACTTGATACCATTTGCAAAAAAAATACTTTATTTGATAGCTTGTATACACTTACGCTTTTTTTATTTGTTTAAATTTTATGCGAAGAAAGGGTAGGTTGGGGGTGGTAGGGTGGGAGTGGAAGGGGGATTAGTTGCCCTCAAATCACTTTCGACTATTAAAAATTGGCATCAGCCCTTTCTATTTTCAATCGAATGAGCCCTTTTCGAAGTTTCCGAGACAAATCCTTCGATACGAAGTGCCCTGGTCTAAACAACAACAACAACAAAAAATAATACATTAAACCCACTTCGATCTTTACTATAAAAATGTCAAGCCTTCCAATAGCTTTCGACTATTAAAAAGGGCACTATGCCTTTCAATTTCCCATCGAATGAGCCCTTTTGGCAACGAAAACGCTTTCTATAAACACCTTATATGCCCCCAGGGCATAAATTATTACCTTTACTCTAAGGTCTGTTAGAGTAGTTATCATCCTCTAAGACCGAATTTCCTCACCTTTCAACTATGTTAAACAAAATGGCTATCTCAAAATTTTGATTGGACGTGTTTGGGGAAATGGTGGGCGTGAGAGGGGTGTTAGTCGCCTTCCAATCACTTTCGACTATTAAAAGGGCACAAGCCACTCCAATTTCCAATTGAATGATCGCATTTCGAAGTTTCTACGACAACTTCTTCGATACGAAGTGCCCTGCTCTAAAGCAAAAAATTAATAATTATTACATTGTGCCAACATCGTTCTTATATCCCCCCAGGGCATAACTTAAAACCCTTTCCCTGAGGGTTGTGGGGGAGTGTCCTCCTCTTTACTTAGTCCCCGTTTCTTGTCTCGTTCTCGAGTGTCCCCATTCTTTACTTAGGCAGCGCAATCGTGCGGCCTGTGATTTACACAACAACTGATTACATAAGCAATGTAAGCCCCCAGGGCATAACTTACAACCCCTGCAGTGAGGGCTCTGAGGGGTTTATCATCCTAAAAGAACTAATTTCCAGAACGTTCAAGTACGTTGAACAAAATGCATATTTAAAAATTTTTATTGGATGTGTTTTGAAAAATTGTGGGAGTGAGAGCGGCGTTAGTGGCTATCCAATCACTTTCAAGTATTAAAAAAGGCACTAGTCCTTTCAATTTCCGATTGAAGGAGCCCTTTTGAAATTTCTACGACAACGCTTTCAATAAAAACTTTATATGCCCCAGGGTATAACTTACAACCCTTGCCCTGAGGCTTGTAGGGGAATAGAATGCTATCCACAATGATATTCTTTCTAAAGCTTGCAACTGAGTTAAGTCAAATGGCTATCTAAAAATTTGGATTGTATCTGCTTGGGGGAAAGGTGGGCATGAGAGGGGGTCGGCTACCCCAAATCATTTTCTACTACAAAAGAGGATACTAGCTCTTTGAACTTCGAATAGAATGAGCTCTTTTATCAGTCTCTACGACAAAGATTTTTCTACAAAAAAGACGTTCAACTACGTTGAACAAAATAGATATCTAAAAATTTTTATTGGATGGTTTGGAAAATGGTGGGCGTGAGAGGGGCGTTAGTCGCTATCCAATCACTTTCAACTATTAAAAAAGGCACTAGTCCTTTCAATTTCCAAGTGAATGAGCGCTTCCGAAGTTTCTACGACGACGTTTTCAATAAAACCTTCTATGCCCCACGCCATATCTAACAACCCTAGCCCTGAGGGCTGTGGGGGGACGGGTTGTCATCCTTAAAGACCTAACTTCCAAAACTTTCAACTACGTTGAATAAAATGACTATCTAAAAATTATGATTGGATGTGTTTGGGGAAAAGGTGGGCGTGACAGGGTGGTTAGTTGCCCTCCAATCACTTTCGACTATTAAAAAGCACACTAGTCCTTTGAATTTCAAATCGAAAGAACCTGTTTTGAAAATCCTACGACAACACCTATAAAAATCTTATATGCCCCCAGGGCATAACTTAAAATCCTTGCCCTGAGGGTTGTGGGGGAGTATCCTCCTCAAAAACATACTTTATACCTGGAAATCAACTACGCTGAACAAAATTTCCATATCAAAATTTTGATTGAATGTGTTTGAGGGAATGATCGGCGTGGGGGAGGGGGGCTAGTTGCCCTCAAATCACTTTTGACTATTAAAAAGACCACTAGAACTCTCAATTTCCAATTAAATGAACCCCCTTGTGAAGTTTCTACGACGACCACTTCCATATGAAGTGCCCTGCTCTAAAGGAAAAAATAATATATAGTACATTGTGCCAACATCATTAAAACCCTTGCCCCAAGGGTTGTGTGGGAGTGTCCTCCTCAAAAACATATTTTCTATCTGGAAATCATCTACGCTGAACAAAATGGCTATCTCAAAATTTTGATTGGATGTGTTTGGGAGAAGGATGGTGGTGGGGGGGGGGGGCTAGTTGCCCTTCAATCACTTTCGACTACTAAAAAGGGCACTGGCCCTTTTAATTCTAAATCGAACAAGTTTCTACGACAACGCCTTCTATAAAAACCTTATATGCCCCCAGGTCATAACTTAAAACCATTGCCCTGAGGGTTGTGGGGGAGTGTCCTCCTTAAAAACATATTTTCTATCTGGAAATCAACTACGCTGAACAAAATGGCTATCTCTAAATTTTGATTAGATGTGTTTGGTGGAATGATGGGCGTGGGTGGGGGCTAGTTGCCCTCCAATCACTTTCTACAATTAAAAAGGGCATAAGCCCTTTGAATTTTCAATCGAATGAGCATATTTTAAAGTTTCTATGACAACGCCATCTACAAAAACCTAATATGCCCCCAGGGCATAACTTTAACCCCTTGCCCTGAGAGCTGTAGGGGAGTGTCCTCCTCAAACACGTATTTTCCATACGGAAATCAACTAAGCTGAACAAAATGGCTATCTTAAAATTTTGATTGGATGTGTTTGGGGGAATAATGGGCGTGGGGGGGGCTAGTTGCCCTCCAACCACTTTTGACTTAAAAAGGGCACTAGCCCTTTGAATTTCCGATCGAATGAGCCTTTTTTGAAGTTTCTACGACAACATCTTTTATAAAAACCTTATATGCCCTCAGGGCATAACTTAAAACCCTTGCCCCGAGATTTTTGGGGGAGTGTCCTCCTCAAAAACATATTTTCTATCTTGAAATCAACTAAGCTGAACATAATGGCTATCTTAAAATTTTTATTGGATGTGTTGGGGGGAATGATGGGCGTGGGGAGGGGGCTAGTTGCCCTCCAATCAGTTTCGACTATTAGAATTTCCAATCGAATGAGCCTTTTTTGAAGTTTCTACGACAACGCCTTCTATAAGAACCTTATATGCCCTCAGGGCACAACTTAAAACCCTTGCCCCGAGGGTTGTGAGGGAGTGTCCTCCTTAAGAATATATTTTCTATCTGGAAATCAACTATGCTAAACAAAGTAGCTATTTTAAAATCTTGATTGGATGTGTTTGGGGGAATGATGGGAGGGGGTCTAGTTGCCCCCCAATCACTTTCGACGGCCACATCGTTCTTTACTTAAGCAGCGCGAGCGCGCTGCCTATGATTGAAAATAAACATTAAAATTATACATAAAACAGCAATTAATATCATTATACATCAAATATTCAGTTTAATTTATTAGCTCTTTCTAAAGTTGTTCAAGACGAATATAGTTTCACTACACACAAGAGTTTGGATACTGCCCCCTTCCTTAACTGTAAATAAAAACCCAACTCCTACTGCGTCATTGGCGCTTAACTAAAAACAAATTAAATTACAAATATTTTCTTTTCCAGTTCTTACAGCATTGAAAATAAAAATAAAATTACAGTGAAATAAATTCTTGAACTGATGGATCTTTCAACAATTCCTATCATTATACATCAAATATTCAATTTGACATTGTTTATACTTTCCAAGACTGTTCAAGACGCGCATAGTTTTCAGTAAAGCGCCAATGATGCAGTAAACTTTTACAGTGAGAGAAGGAGGCGATACCCAAACTCTTGAATGTAGTCATTTTTGTTCATTTCACGCTTGATTTGCATATTCAATTTAAGCTTCACTTGTTTTAAGATGTATTTATTCATTTACATTAATATCTATTGTATGTTTGTTTGCATTGATTGTTTATTTAATTTCTGTTCGTTTTAAGCTTCATTTATACTCGCTTTAAGATCTTTTTTATTCATTTATATTATTATTTGTATATTTTTTACTATGGTTGTTTGTTTAATTTCTGTTCGTTTTGGGTTTCATTTATTCTTTAATAGTAATTTCTGGTCGTTTTGAGTTTGAATTTTAACAGTTATTTTTATATTCTGAGCATAATTTTAAAACGGCCATTACTTTTCTTTGAAAAAATTATTTTTCGGAAAGTTTTTTTTAATCAATTTTGGTTCGTTTTTGATTGGAAAAAGTTTTTAAAAATTCCTTATTTCAGAATCAAACTTTTTATTAAAAAAAATCAAATGTTCATCAAAGTATCAAAACTGGTATCAAAGTAGCAATATCATAGGCAGCGCGATAGCGCGATTTATTTTATTTTTTTTTCTTGGTCTTAGATCAGGGCCCTTCGTAAGATAAGATAAGATAAGTTTATTCTTCATTATATATACACATACAATATTACATGCTATTATTCCCCCAAAGGCTCATTGGCCTGTACAAAGGGGGAAGACATGAAATGCTTACTCAAAAATGAAAAACAAAACACTTACTCACATACAAAGGAGAAGAAAAGAAAATATAGATACAATGAAAACTATAGAAAAAATAGAATAAATAAGCTAAATTAATTAATTAGATTAAACAGACTAAAAAAAAAAAAACATAAACCAAAAAAATAAAAAAAAAAAAAAAAAAAGAAATAAAAACATAAATAAAAATAACATCTACGAAGCCAAAAATTTTTAACAATTTTTTTTTTCTTTTTTTTTTCCTAAACAAACCGAATGAGTGGCACCCTCGAGCTGACTCAGGCAACTTATTCCAAACAATATGACACGCCATTAGAGATTAAAATCTGACCTTATACAAGGAGTAAAGAAGGACACTAAGCCCCAAGACCTTTTTTGTATTTATTCCTTAGGAGCATTACGGAGCATACACACATGCACCCATAAATACGCACAAAGTCCTGAAACTATTTTCGAAAAGATAATTGGTGGAGTTAAATTAAAACGTAGATTGTTATTCAATATCACTATTCTCTATTGTTTTCTGGTGTTGGTAATGAAATTATAAATATACTTAAAATCTAATGACTGTTTATTGTCAAAAGTTTTACTCGTTTTTATACTTTCTTGTCATTTTAAATATAGCTGGAAATGCAATGTAGTCAAAGAAATTATTTACGATGTACAAATGGACCACTGAAAATTTTGGCCACAAATGCATAAATATCTTGCATACATATTGTGTATGGTTACATCGATAAATGAAGATTCTTTACCTGGCTAGACACTTTTTTAACTGAATTCACTGCATATAAAAAATTGATAAGAATCATGAAAACTCGGCACTTGTCAATTCAAAGAAACACACCCAAAAATAGAACTTACGTTAATCCTAATGATGTATACCAAAACATGGTGATAATATAATACTTTCTAAACAAAATTATGAAAACTACGATAAAGAATTATGGAAAGCAGGCCACGCACAACGCATTATAATAAATACCTGACCCAACTTAACCTAGCTCCTAACCATCTCTGTATATTAAAAAATTAATTAAAAACGTCTCACATAAACCCACAACATCAGGCTCTCCATCAGAACCAATTTGTCTTAAATTATCAATTGACGAGGAGAGACCCTGAATGTTAAACTTAAATGCTGTCAAAGAATAATTTCCTTTGGTAACCTCCTCTCCCCCCCAAATCCGAAACATATTTACTATAACAAATAGGGTTTATATTAATCGGACTTTGATTAGCCTGACCCACATAATTATTTACAATACTAATTACATCGAAAGGATTATATTCAAACTCCAAAGCCGACTCTCATGGCTTAAAAAATTCACAAAAACAGGTTTTACTTGGAGTCTATTAAAGTCACCAGATGAACCAAAAAGAAATCTTTACTTAAATCAATTGCAAAAGAAAAACCTGTCAAAGGATTACAAACAATCAAATAACTAATTGGACAGCAGGTATTATCGGAATGAACCACTAGCACTGAAAGAGAAACAAAAATGAAAAAATAAATAAAGTAAATAAATGAAAATCAATGAACTGTGGAAGGCATTTACAAAATAAGAAAAATACTAACAAGTCACATACTAATGCATTCATGCGAATAGTTAATTTTACATATACGAGTTTCACCCGGAACTTTGGCTAGAACTTGTCCATGATCAGACCAAACACTTCTTGGACCAAAGGAGCTGCGAGCCGCGTTTAATAGATCGCGACGCATTTTAGTTAGGTTTTCAGACACAAATACACCTGACTTAACCAACTTACTTTTTGCTGCAAACACTTTTCGAGCAATATCCAAGTTTGAAAATTTTACCAGGATGGGGGCAATTTTCACATTCTCAGTGTGAGTAGCAGGCTGACGGAACCGATAAGCCTTTAAGAGGTCCATTTTTTTTTAAATCTTGCAAGCCCATTATTTTTGTTATCACTTCAATAAGATTATCCATCAATTCCACATTGGGGTTTGGTTTCACACCGTAGAAAATTAGGGTGTCAAGTAAGGTATCCTGCTCAAGTTGGTCAACCCTGTCCTCTATTATAGAAATTTTATTTTCAAGCAAGTTCACAGCTTTATAAAGTCTTTGAAGGGTTGATTCAATTTTTTCAAATTTAGCATTATATTCAAGGGAAATAGAATTATAAACTTCGTTCACAATATCTTCACTGATAATTTCAGAAGCTCGGCGATCTTTCATTGTGTCTGATACGACACGAGAAATGTCATTCATTAAGTTGGACTTAGTGTTTATTAGTTCCTCTTGAGTTTCATTTATTATTTCCTTTAAAGTTGATGCTGCTGCGGAAGTCGGAGTTGACGGCGCTAGGCTGGATTTTACTTTAGTTTTTTTGGGTAGAGACAAGTAGGTTTTACTCTTAGTCTTGAAAATATCAGGGAATAGGCGCTGCTCTTCAAAAGCCTTATTTACATCTTTATCTGTTCTTGTACAGGCTTCTTTAAAGTGCTCATTCCAGTTGCGGATATGAGCTTCAGCTATAAAATGCTCAGAGTGGGTACCGTAGCAAAAGACTAGGTATCTAGCTTGATTTTTATGGTCTTTGGTGGTTTTAATAACTACTGATGGCCATAAGGGGTATCCCTGAACAGAAGCTAGGACAAGGTCAAACTCTTTGTATTTTGCCATTATACAATCTACAGATACGAAGGGGGGGGGGGCCCTAAAGGTAACAAGCTTAAACTAAAAAATTTTACAATCTTCCACCCCAAAGTACACAAGTTTGTAATACGTGCTTAGTTGCTTATACAAGTTCAACAAATTTCAGCAAGAACTACATCCGATTCAATTGAAAACTTGTTTAGCTCTTCACTCCTTGAACTCTGACAATGAACTGAACAACTCCGTATCGAAGGAGTTGTCGTAGAAACTTTGAAAAGGGCTCATTCGATTGGAAATTGGAGTTGTTTGTGTAAGTTTTAATAGTCGAAAGTGATTAGAGGGCAACTAATCCCCCTCTCACGCCCACCTTTTCCCCAAACACATACAAATGAAAGCTTTGTCGTAGAAACTTCAAAAAGGGCTCATTCTATTGGAAATTCAAAGGGTTAGTGCTATTTTTAATAGTCGAAAGTGATTAGAGGGCAACTAATGCCCCTCTCACGCCCATCTTTTCCCAAAACACATCCAGTCAAAAATTTTAGATAGTCATTTTGTTCAACGTAGTCAAAAGTTTTAGAAATTAGGTCAGTGAGGATGATAGCCCCCTCAGAGCCTTCGGGGTAAGGGTTGTAAGTTATGCCCTGGGGGCATTTAAGGCTTTATAGATAGTGGTGTTGTAGAAACTTCAAACAGGGCTCATTCGATTGGAAATTAGAAGGGCTTGTGTCCTTTTTAATACTCGAAAGTGATTGGAGGATTACTAACACCCCTCTCACACCCACCATTTCCCCAAGCACATCCAATCAAAATTTTGAGATATCCATTTGTTTGAAGTAGTTAAAAAGTCTGGAAAGTATGACTTTTAGGATGACACTCCCCCCAGAGCCCTCAGGGCAAGGGTTAAAAGTTATGCCCTGGGGCATATAAGGTTTTATTTATAGAAAGCGTTGTAGTAGAAACTTCAAACGGGAATCATTCGATGGGAAATTTAAACGGATAGTGCCCTTTTTAATAATCGGAAGTGATTGGATGGCAAGTAAGCCCCCTCTCACGCCCACCATTTCCTCAAACACATCCAATCAAAATTTTGAGATAGCCATTCTGTTCAACGTAGTTGAAATGTCCTGAAATTATGTCTTTGAGGATGACCAACCCCTCACAACCATCAGGTAAGGGTTGTAAGTTAAGCCCTGGGGCATATAAAGTTTTTATGAAAAGTATTGTCGTAGAAACTTCAAAAAGGGCTTACTCCACTGGAACTTGAAAGGGGTATTGCGCTTTTTAATAGTCGAAATCGACGAGAGGGCAAATAGCGCCTTTCTACCAACAGCTATTTCTCCGAACATGTCCTATCAAAGTCTTGAGATAGTCATTTTCTTCAAAGTAGATGAAAGTTCTGTAAACTAAGTATTTGAAGATGACAACCCCCCCCCCCGTCCCAGCCGTCAGGGCAAGGTTTGTAAGTTATGCCCTGGGGGCATATAAGGTTTTTATTGAAAGCGTTGTCGTAGGAACTTCAAAGGGACCCATTCTATTGGAAATTGAAAGGGCTAGTGCCTTTTTTAATAGTTGAAAGTGATGGGAGAGCAACGTTCGCCCACCATTTCTCCAAACACATTGAATAAAAATTTTGAGACAGCCATTTTTTTTAACGTAGTGGAGAGTTCTGGAAATTAGGTCTTTGAGGATGACAACCCCCTCACAGCTCTCAGAGCAAGGGTTGTAATTTATGGCCTGAGGACATATAGAAAGCGTCGTCGTAGAAACTCAAAAGAGGCTTATTCAAGAGGAAATTGAAACGGTTTTTGCCCTTTTTAATAGTCGAAAGTGATTGGAAGGCTTGATATTTCATAGTATAGATCAATGTGGGTACAATATATTATTATTTTTTTTCTTTTTTGGAGTTGTCTTAGAAACTTTGAAAAGGGCTCATTCAATTAAAAACAGAAAGAGCTAATGACATTTTTAATAGTCGAGCGTGATTGGACGACTACTAGTTCCCCTCGCACGCCCACCCTCCCATTTGCCCATTATGTTTAAAAACTAAATGTTGCCTTAAAATTAAATAAAAATGCACTGTATTAATGCTAATTCCCAATAAGGCATCTCAGCAGTATCCTAAGAACGACTGAGGGTATTAAGTTCAAACTTTTGGGGCTACTTCTGTTCTTAAATTTTACCAAATCAAAATAGCGTAAGTGTATCCAAGCTATCAAAGAAAGTAAACAGATTTTTTTGTGAATAGTATCAAGTTTTCTATTTCAGGTTAACTAGAGGAGGTATGATACTAAATTAAACACTACTATTTGTGTCCAGATTTATAAAAGGGTGTATGTTGTTAAAAATTGCTGAAAATTTTTCTCCAGCGTACAAATAGCAGGCCAAACTTTTTCCCAGAAAAGACAATGTCAATATAAAACGAACAGGAATTAATTAAAAAAAACTTTTTCCACAAAACAAGTTTTTCAAAGAAAAGTAAAGAACCCCATTAAACCAAAAATGAGCAAAAATAAAATAAAATAATCTACCAAGCTTGAAACTACCACAAATCAGCGTTGATGAATAAATGAAACCCAAAACGAACAGAAATTACAATAAATAACCGAGTCTAACTCAAAACGAACATAATTTAACATGAGTAGGGCTCAAAACCCCTATGCCTTCGCAAGGCCAGAACATAATTTGCAATTTACTGAAAAAAATACAAATGAATGTGCATTGTCAGTTTAATATACGTGTACTGATATTTAGTAATGATTATGTTAATATTATTTGATTTATTAAAGTTATAAAAGTAAAAGCATTTATATTTATATTAGAAATGATGTTTTTCAGGAGGACACTCCCCCAGAGCCCTCAGGGCAAGGTTTGTAAGTTATGCCCTGGGGGCGTATAAGGTTTTTATAGAAAACGTTGTCGTAGAAACTTCAAAAAGAACTCATTCGATTGCAAATTTAAATGGCTACTGCCCTTTTTAACAGACGAAAATGATTGGAAGGCAACTAACACCCCTTCCACGCCCACCATTTCCCCAAACACATCCAATTAAAAATTTTGAGATAGCCATTTTGTTCAACGTAGTTGAAAGTTCTGGAAATTATATGTTTGAGCAGGAGACTCCCCCCCCCCAAGGTCTTCATGGCAAGGGTTATTAGTTATGCCCTGGGAGCATATATGGTTTTTATGGAGGGAATGTTTGTATAAACTTCAGAGAGGGCTCATTTGATTGGATATTGAAAGTTCTAGTTCACTTTTTAAGTGTCAAAAGATATTGGAGGGTAACCAGCCCCCATGCCCTTTTTTCCCAAATGCATACGATAAAAATTTTGAGATAGCTATTTTTTTTAAAATAGTTCACAAAGATCATATAATAAAAACTCCGGTGTCAAAACAACCCCCCAGGGCCCGGGGGCAGACGTTGTAAGCTAAGCCCTGGGGGCGTCTATGGTTCTTATGGAAGGGATGCTTGTATAAACTTCAAAAAGGGCTCATTTGACTGGAAATAGAAAGTTCTAGTTCCCTTTTTAAGAGTTAAAAGAGATTGGAGGGCACCTATACCCCCCTCCACGCCCTTTTTTATCAAACCCATCTGATGAGAACTTTGAGACAGCCATTCTTTTAAAAACAGTTCAAAGACCATATTACAAAAACTCCAGGGTCGACACTGCCCCCCAGGGCCCGAAGGAAGGCGTTGCAAGTTATGCCCTGGGGGAATATATGGTTCTTATGGAAGGGATGCTCGTGAAAACTTCAGAGAGGGCTAATTTGATAGGAAATTGAAAGTTTAGTTCAGTTTCTGAGAGTCAAAAGAGATTGGAGGGCAACTAGCGCCCAACCAACGCCCCTTTTTTCCCAAATGCATCCGATAAAAATTTTGAGACAACCATTAAGTTAAAAATTGTTCAAAAATCATATAACGACAATAAGGTGTTTACACAACCCCCCAGGAACATGGGCAAGGTGTTGTAAGTTATGCCTTGGGGCATATATGGTTCTTGTAAAAGGGATATTGGTATAAACCTCAGAGAGGGCTCATTTGAATGGAAAGTGAAAGTTCGAGTTCAATTTAGAGATCCGAGGGCACCTAGCCCCCCCCCCCCCCACGCCTTCATTTTCCAAACCAATCTGATGAAAATTTTGAGACTGACAAAAAAAAATTGAAATAGAATAGTTAAAAATAAAATAGTTCAAAGGTCGGATAAGAAAAACTTTGGTGTCAATACAACCCCCCAGGGCCTGGGAGAAGGCGTTCTAAGTTATGCCCTAAGGGCATGCATGGTTCTTATGAAAGGGATGCTCGTATATACTTCATACAGGGCTCATTTGATTGGAAATTGATAGTTCTAGTTCACTTTTTAAGAGTCAAAAGATACCGGAGGGAAACTAGCCCCCCCCCCACATACCCTTATTTCCCAAAGCCTATCCGAAAATTTTTTAAAAAAGCTATTTCATTAAAAATAATTCAAAGGTCAGATAAGAAATACTCCTGTGTCGACGCAACCCCCATGCCCCAGAGGCAGGCGTTATAAGTGATGCTCTGGGGGAATATATGGTTCTTATGGAAGGGATGCTCGTAAAAACTTCAGAGAGGGTTCATTTGGTTGGAAATTGAAAGTTCTAGTTCACTTTTTAGGAGTCAAAAGAGATTAGAAGGTACCTAGCCCCCCCCCTCCAGACCCTTTTTTCTTAAACCCATCTAACAAGAACTTTGAAACAACAATTTTTCTGAGAAATAGTTCAAAGACCATATAACGAAAACTCCGGGGTTGATACAGCCCCCCAGGTTCCGAAGGCAGGCGTTGTAAGTTATACCCTGGGGGAATATATGGTTCCTATGGAAGGGATGCTCGTAAAAACTTCTGAAAGGGCAAATTTGATTGGAAATTGAAAGTTCTAGTTCAGTTTTTGAGAGTCAAAAGAGATCCGAGAGTGACTAGCCCCCCCCCCCCCACGCCTTCTTTTTCCATACCAATCTAATGGAGAAGGCGTTCTAAGTTAAGCCCTAAGGGCATGTATGGTATTTATGAAAGGGATGCTCGTATAAGCTTCATAAAGGGCTCATTTGATTGGAAATTGAGAGATCCGAGGGCAACTAGCCCCCCCCCCCCCCACGCCTTCTTTTTCCAAACCAATCTGATTGTCAAGGCGTTCTAAGTTATACCCTAAGGGCATGTATGATTCTTATGAAAGGGATGCTCGTATAAACTTCATAAAGGGCTCATTTGATTGGAAATTGAAAGTTCTAGTTCACTTTTTGAAAGTCAAGAGATTAATGGCAACTAGTCCCCCCCCATGCTCTTTTTCCCCAAACCCATCAGTTACAAATTTTGAGATAGCCAATTTTTTTTTAATTGTTCAAAAATTAGATAACAAAAACTCCTGTGTCAACACAACGCCCCAGGGCCCAGGGCTAGGCGTTATAAGTGTTGTCCTGGGGGCGTGTATGGTTCTTATCAAAGAGACAATCGTATAAACTTCAGAGGGCTCATTCGATTTGAAATTGAAATTTTTAGTTCACTTTTTAAGAGTCAAAAGATATCCGAGGGCAACTCATGGTAAGACAATTCATGGTAAGATCCTCTGCCATACCCTTCGACCCACTCCCCCCCCCCCACTAACCGAAAAAATCCCCTCTTTAAGCGGCGGTAAATTCCCCGAGAACAACTACTGTACGTTAGCATCGGTTGCAGTTCATAGCAGTCAGTCCATCTATTGGAGACTTTGGGGGATCGAGGCATCATAAAGGGCAACTTCGCTATGTGTTCGACCCTATAGAACAAAATTCCACTCTAATTACTTGTATTAGGTGGTTTTGGGGAAAAATGTGCGTGGGAGGGGGCCTAGTTGCCCTTCATTTTTTTTTGTCACTTAAAAAGGGCACAAGAACTTTTAATTTCCGTTCGAATGAGCCCTCCCACGATATTCTAGGACCACTGGGTCGATACGACCATCCCTGGGAAAAAAAACAAATAAAAGACAACAAACAAATAAACACGCATCCGTGATCTTTCTTCGGGCAAAAAATGCAAAATTCCACATTTTTGTAGATAGGAGCTTGAAACCTCCGCAGTAGGGTTCTCTGATACGCTGAATCTGATGGTGTGATTTTCATTAGGGTTCTATAACTTTTAGGGGGTATTTTCCCCTTTTTTCGAAAATCAGCCAATTTTTCTCATGCGCGTAACTTTTGATAGGTAAGACTAAACTTATATATAAATATATAAACTTATATATTTGAAATCAGCATTAAAATCTGATTCTTTTGATGTATCTATTAGTATCAAAATTCCGTTTTCTACAGTTTCGGTTACCATTGAGCCGGGTTGCTCCTTACTTACAGTTCGTTACCACGAACTGTTTGAAAGTCTAAAACCTACTGCATCATTTTCGCTTTACTTAAAACTATATGCGTCTTGAACAGTCTTGGAAAGTATAAACAACATCAAATTGAATATTTGATGTATAATTTTTCATTTTTGAGTAAGCATTTCATATGTCTTCCCCCTTTGTACAGGCCAATGAGCCTTTGGGGGAATAATAGCATGTAATATTGTATGTGTATTTATAATGAAGAATAAAACTTATCTTATCTTATCTTAATGATATTAAGTGTTGAAAGATCCATCAGTTCAAGAATTTATTTCACTGTAATTGTATTTTTATTTTCAATGCTGTAAGAACTGGAAAAGAAAATATTTGTAATATAATTCATTTTCGGTGAAGCGCCAATGACGCAGTAGGCTTTTGGTTTTTATTTACAGTTAAGGAAGGGGGCAGTATCCAAACTCTTGTTTATAGTGAAACTATATTCGTCTTGAACAACTTTAGAAAGAATAAGTTTCATTTATACTTCAATATCAAAATATTTTTTTCCCGTTTTAAGCTTGATTTTCATATTCAATCTAAGCATTACTCGCTTTAAGATCTATTTATTCATTTATATTATTACTTGTTGTATGTCTTTTCCTATGATTGTTTATTTAATTTCTGTTCGTTTTGGGTTTCATTTATTCTTTAATAGTAATTTCTGGTTGTTTTGAGTTTGGATTATAACCGGTATTTGTATCTGCTGAGCTTAAGTTTAAAATGGCCTTTACTTTTCTTTGAAAAACTTGTTTTCGGAAAGTTTTTTTAATTGATTTCATGAAAAATCAAGTGAATAAAGTCAGTTAAATCCAACAATAAGGTAAGTGTCCATATTAGCCCTTTATCTTGTATAAACTACGGGACTTGTCAGGAACGACCGAATGGCAATACTTTCTATATGACACCGAATGGCAATACTATCTTCACAACTGGGAATCTTAATACACAGTTTTTTTTTATACTTTTCAGTTAATTGGCTGTCTCAGAATTTTCAATTGACAATAATTTGGTTCTCTCTGGGGCAAAATCCTATTTTACTGCCGTAAAACGGCAGAACACGCCACTTTCCCTTGGCACAGTCTTTCTGGTTACTTAAAAAGGGCACTAGAACTTTTAACTTTCGTTTGCATAAGCCCCTTCGCAATATTTTAGAGCCAATGGTTCGACACGATCACTCCTGTGGACCCTACCCCCTGTAAAAAAAAAAATGAAGAAAAGAAAAGAAACAAACGGAGGAATGCAATCTCTCTTCTGGGAAAAAATGCAAAATTCCATATTTTTGTAGGTAAGAACTTAAAAGCTCCATAATAAGTTTTTCTCAGATATGCTGAATCTAACTTACAATTTTTTTTAATGTTACTTTAATCTTTGGGGGTGTTTTGTCCCTTTTTCGAAAAATCACACGAATTTCCTGAGGCTCGTAGCTTGTGATGGGTAACATTAAATTTAGTGAATTTTATATAATTTGAAAACAGTATGGAAATAAAATTCTTCTGATGTATTAATTGTAATCAAAATTCCAGTTTTTAGAGCTTCGTACACGATTGGCCCAAATTACCGTTTTACTGTTTGATATGGTTACCACGAGCTGTTTTATATGGCCCTTAAAGTTACGTTTTAACGTAAAGCTTCGTTTGAAAAACTTCTTTTAATGTAAACTTTTTCTTAATTAGCGTATCAAAACAGAATTATGTAATGAATTTTAGCAAGTTTTAGAAATTCAGACACTAATATAATATTTTTGTTGTCTGGGCAGTACTTGGCCCAGAATAAAAGCATGTGGCATGTGCCAAACTTGAAAAATTTTATGCAGTGTAATGGAAAAGCCATTATGATTATATGTCAGAAATTTACGTTAGCAATTGTCGTTACTTTTCAACATTAAATTAAAAAAAACAAGTTTTTTTTCAACTAAAAGTAAAAAGCAGCATCAAAACTTCAGATCAACAGAAATTATCCGTATATGAGGGGAGCTGCTCCCTCTACAATACCTCTCTTTCCACGCTGAAGTTTTTTAGTACTTTTAAAAAAGCTTCTTGTTCTAACCAAACGGCCCTTTTTTTAAGGACTCGTTCTGAAAGAATTTTGACAAAAAGTCAAACTTTAGCGCAAAGAGCGAGGTATTGAGGAAGGGGCGGTCCCCCTCATATACAGAATAATTTCTGTTCGTTTTAAGTTTTAATGTGTCTCCTTACTATCATTTGAAAAACTTTTTATTTAAATTAATGTTTTATTCAACGCATATCATTTCCTTTTTTATTTAATTTTTTAATTTTAATTCAATTTTTTTTAATTTTTTTTTATTGTGTTAATTTCTTTTGTTTCGTTTTTTATTTAATTTCTGATCGGTTTTCAAATAATGCCGGGAACCCCCCCCCCCTACATGGAAAATTCACTACCCTAACCTACAATTCCTGAATGGAAAATTCTCAATACCACCCCCGGACAATTGCATCCTCGCCGAAAATTCTACCTAGGAAAATCTCGTGCGAAAATTCCGCCTGAAAAATTCTCCTTCGCATACTTTCAATTTGAAAAATATTTCAATTATGAGCGTTTATCAAATCATACCCAAAATCCCCCTCCTCTACGTGGAAAAGTTTCACGGAAATCCCCTACCCTTCCAGTGGAAAGTTGCACCCGCGGAAAGTTTCCCCATGGAGAATTTCTTCAGCATCTCAGGCTCGTAGCTTTTAAGGTGTAACACTAAACTTATTGAGTCTTACATATTTGGAATCAACATAATAGGCCCATTCTTTAGATATATCTAATTATCTATTGATATCAAAATTCCGTTTTTAAGAGTTTCGGTCATTATTGAGCCACGTCGACCTTACAGTTCCTTACCACGAACTGGTTTGTAGCCTATGTTGATATTGAGATTCTATATTTTAGAGTTTCGGTTGAAAAAATATTACCACTGTCACACTGATAGCCTGACAAATTAGATTCCTATTCTTCCCAGCGATAAAATGACAAAAGAGATGGTTCTAAATAGTTTCAAGAGCGTTTTCTGTGGAATGCTTCGTGCCATTCAAAAAGTACATCACTGTCATACGAGTAGGGCACTCAAATTCATAATGTTCCTCATCAGATAACATGGCTTGTATGTTTTTTTAAATAATTCCAAATAAAAGAATGCAGCTAAGGAGCCCTTGCTGCCGATAATTGAGGAACTAGACCGATTATTTTCAATTTAGGCACAAATGATGAAAGCAAGGGACTTATAGAATTATATGGACATGGTGCACCAACAGTACAAGCCAAAGGAAAATATAAACGTGACAGCTTTGTGGGTTTGTGAAAGTGAAAATTACAAAATGTCAGTGGCTGACACATTAATCAATCGACCAAACTGACTTAAAGAATTAATCCATGAGAATGTTAGTGTAGAATTTAGCGAAGCCTCATTACGAAAGGCAGAATAGAACAAGAGAATCCTCAGAGCATTTGATAAAAAAAAAAGAAGGTATAATTATAATTCTACCAAAAATAAACATTTCGGCTGATAAAACAATGACATTTCAAAGAAGCTGTACGATGCCCTAAGATGGTCGATCCTGCTAGATACCTACACTGAAGAATGGTGTTTATATCAGCCACAAATTAGTTCATTTTCCCTCTTTTTTTCAACGTTTAACTTAAACTGGTTCCTTGGCAAAATCAGCAAGTTCAGGTCTTTTCGCTGTGTCTGGTCAAAAATTATATTTTGAAAAATTTGGCAGTTAAGCGTTTTTTTGTTGTTGTTTTTTTTTTTTTTTTTTTTTTAACTATTCCACTAACTCCAACTGCTGTCTGCAATAGTAACAGCGTAGGTTCAAAGGAAGGATACGATATCTAATTTTTAAGGTCGTAGAACACCTGATCACCCATAAGAAAAACTTAAAATCTGGCCAGGATGGATATACAAACACACAGACACTAACCTCGCTCTGATTACCTGGAGGATGAAAGACCCAAGGAAGAGTGCCTTAGAAATACTTTCTTTCATGTTTCTTTTTTTTTCAAATATTTCGAACTGTCTCCTTAAGAAGATTACTGTAAGGTCATACGAGGACTTCATTAAAGTAAAGGGTCAACAAATGTATTAGACACACTAATAAACTGGGTGAAAGAATAGCAGCATATGGGTTTCGCCATTGTGCTTGGCGCCGCGATATATGTTAGTTAAGATCCCCCAGGATATTTTTGGAAAATTCTGCAGGAACTTCTTTGATAGGAACATGTTCAACGCTTTAATCTTATCATACAAGTCAAAAAACCCTTTTATCAAGCTTTAAATTCTTTCTAGGTTGCAGCAACAGCTGCAACGACAGTCTTCTATTTCAATATCTACCAGAAATTTCTTTTCTATTTTCAGATTTCAAGATGAATAATTTTCATAAAACTCAAAAGAGTTTGTCACTGACACTAAAGGGATCTAGAGGCCACAACTTTAGAACGGTGGAAAAACAACAATTTCCATCAATTACCTTCTACACTTGCAGCTCTAGAACCATGGAACCTTTTGATTTATTAGACAGAGCTTTGTATTCCTCTGTTTCCACCAACCTACAATTTTTATCAATTAATACTAAAACAATTTTATTGGAAAAATAGACAGCAATAGCGGGATTTTTTTTTAGGGGGCGGGAAATAATTGAAAAGATTTAAATCTCAAAATTAGAATAAGAAGTGCACATAAATCGAAAAATTTGGGAATTTCAGCGGGGGGGGCTCCAATGCCCCTTCCCCTGTGTACATCCCTAACTAGCAGTCATCAGGCTCATAATAAGAGCTAGTGTCGCTCAATTAATAAACAACTTGAAAGTGAAACAATTTGAATTCCCTGTTGCACTTATGGGGGCAAAAGATGTCTGGACTCACTGATGTCTGAAAAGAATTAATTATTTCTAGAAAAGAAAATTTCTTGATAGACCAAAAAAAAAAAACTATCATGTCCATGAAAACAGTGTTATGAAGTAGAATAATGTAAATTAGTTGTGAATAACAGATATTTCCAGATGCAGAATCATTAGATATCTTAGTTATGAACTATAAAAATGTTTTTGCAAATGTTTAGTGAGGGCTCAAGCGTTGTTTTTACTTGCAGGCAAACCCTACGCTTCGAATTTTTTGCAATTATCGCTTTAAATTAAACTACCAAATTAAACAGTTGAAATCCTTTGAAAGTAGTTTAAAAACTGCTTTCTAGAGGAGCTATCCGCTGGGAACTTGTTCCATATGGGAACTGATCACCAGATGAAGCTTCCTGAAATATTCACACAAGTTTCCATGTGTAAACCTCTTTTTAGGTTCTTTCCATATACCCTTATTGTATTGGCAGATGTAATGGTTTACGTAAATTCCAAAGATAGACGATAAACGTTGGTACATGGTCTTTATTAAATAATGTGAGAATACACATAGAAAAAATAAGGTAGCACAAGAACAATTAGCTACGACGAAGGCGACCGATGGACTGCCTTTAGAAATGCACGACGAATGTAACTTTCCTGGAACGGAAGTTCCAGCCCTGGGAACGACCCCTTTCCCACGACTAGCTTTAGTCCCAAGAGCTCCCCCCTGGACCGCTATCGTTGACGCATAAATGCCCAACTAACTAAGAAATGAGATACCCGGAAATGCTTCTCAAATTGATGTTAAATACTTTACAGATTCTCCCCCCTGTTTTAAGTTAAATTTTCCAAATTTGGCTTATCCCCTTCTCATTAAACCCCCAAACTTTAATTGAATTCAAAACATTCCCTTCCCAAATTATTCACTTCTCGCCTACTAACATTCTACAGCATGAACTAGTAAACAATTACATAATACAAACAATACACAAGACTTGCATAAGTAAAAACTTACATAGTATAAACGAACCACACTAACAACCGTAGTCGGAAACTGGATATTTTAACACTTCACTTTTCTCTGTATACTTTAAAATAGACTTTTTCCCCATACCCCTGAATTTGAGGAGGACAAGGAAAGTTGGGATTATGCATAAAGTTCGGATTAGGGTAAAAGGAAGGACCGAGAAAGGCTAATTAATCCTGAAAATACCAGCGACAAATAAATGAAATTGCATAAACTTATAAATAATGGAATAGATATGTCAACCATTGCAGTTTGATTGGCTTACCATGCTGCAATGACGTCAAGATATTATTCCCAATAAAATCCTCGGGGTTTTATTGCTGCGGAACACCTCGGTTTAGACCTATTTGGTTTTTCTCTACTAACTTGTGGTTCGACAAATGGCAGTACTACTGTTGATATCTCTACATAACTATTAGCGCTACGCATTAAAACCATCCCGTGAGGCATCAACCTCATCTCGCGAGATATTACAACCAGCTCCCTCTCCCTGGGTAGCCAAACCGCCCTGCGAGGCATCAGTAACATCTCGCAGTGCAGCAAAAAAAACCATCCCGTGAGGCATCAGTCCCTTCCCACGTGACATCAAAACCAGCTCCCTTTTCATGGGTCGCCATACAGCACAGCGAGGACGCAGGCCCATCTCGCAATGCAACAAAAAAACCCTCCCTTGAGGCATCAGTACAATCCCACGGGACCTTAAAACCAGCTCACTTTTCATGGGTAGCCAAACCGCCCTGCGAGGAATCAGTACCATCTCGCAGTGCAACAAAAAAAAAACCCAACCGAGAGGCAACAGTACCAACCCACGGGACCTTAAAACCAGCTCCCTTTACCTGGGTAGCCAAACCCCCCTGCAAGGAATCAGTACCATCTCGCAGTGCAACAAAAAAAACCATCCCGTGAGGCATCAGTACCATCCCACGGGACTTCAAAACCAGCTCCCTTTTCCTGGGTAGCCAAACCTCATTTTTGTAACTTTGTAACAAATTTTGTAACAAACTTAATTATTTTTCCATTTTCTGACTTTGTGAATGGCGTTACAACGTTAAAAAAAAAGGGGTCAATTAGCGATCCTATTACTTGGGACTGTTGAGGCTGTTCTATTGGAGGATTAATTGGGGTGGTGCTCAGGGGAGTGGGAGGGTTTGTTGGGACCCATGTCTTGATCTTTTGAAGGTAATCATAAAGTTCATCTTGATCGAAATCAGGATCATTTGAGTCAAATAAAAGAGATGGAACTATGCCATTTCCCCTCCACTGTTTTACAAAATCAAAAGCAACCTTTTTGTTATATCCAGTTTCCGCCGGATCGAGAATAGGAATAAAAACTGACATATTGAGATTAAAATTTGAAAAGCAGTTATTCTAAAAATTTAAATATTTGTTTTAAACACAGCTCTTTAATTACGGACGACAGATTTTGGGCAATAAACTTCACCTTTAACAAGAAGGGTCTAATAAAATTTACTGGGTTGTTTAGTCGTGCTAAATCACTTACGAAAGGTCGTCTGTCTTACATCCAATTGCAGTTGGTCTCAATTAAATCACTAGCGTCAAATGGAGTCACAATTGAGAATTAATTTTCGATTATCGAATTCACAATGTTAAATTTTGTTTGGAAACTTTCAAATGTAGATCACACGTCGACTGTATAAAATCATGTAAAAAAAAACACCAAACGTAAAATGGCTAAGTGAAGGTAGAAACCAACCGGAGACTTTCAGTTGTAGAAATTTGAATTAGTATGTAGAAGCTATCGCGAGGAAATCCATATTAGGCATTGTGTAACAGCCTATTTCAAAATGTTCATTTAAAAGAAAATGTTTCTCAAGAAGGCGCTTTGAATAGAAAAAAGTTCAATACCTCGTAACATTTCGATGCCTTTTTATCAGTCTTTTGTAGTATTTGCGGTTCAATATCACAAGCAATTTTGGTAGCGGGCGAAATAGCTCTTAAATATGTTGCCAGTATTTAGCGTAAGATGTCGTAAGTACTTATAACGGTCACTCAAATGTCACTTGGAGGTTTTCCCCTAGTGATATATGCTCCACTAGTCTTAACCGCTTGCCACCACTCTGTAAAACCTCTATTTAAGTTCTTTCCATATACCCTTATTGTAGTGGCAGATGTAATGTTTTACGTAAATCCAAAGATAGACGATAAACGTTGGTACATGGTCTTTATTAAATAACGCGAGAATGCACATAGAGAAAATAAGGTAGCACACGAACAACTAGCTAAGACGAAAGCGAGAGATGGACTGCCTTTAGAAATGCACCAAGAATGTAACTTTCCTGGAACGGAAGTTCCAGCCCTGGGAACGACCCCTTTCCCACGACTAGCTTTAGTCCCAAGAGCTCCCCCCTGGACCGCTATCGTTGACGCATAAATGCCCAACTAACTAAGAAATGAGATACCCGGAAATGCTTCTCGAATTGATGTTAAATACTTTACACAGGTGAAGGAAATCATTGCGAGAAAATTTACGACGAGTTACTCTCGTAGCCTAAACTCGGGCAGGGTTCACATTGAAATCTTCTCAAAACGTGAGCAAAACATATACTGTGAAAAAGCTGGGACGTGGCAAGACGTCCCTGAAGACACTAAAGAGATTTAGTAGGATGATCATCGGCAAGGGCGCCGGCAGAAAGTTTTCCAGGAGGGGGGCCGCCGCCAAAATATCAGTGGTGGCTGGGTGGCAGGGAGTATACTTCAGGATATTTTTTGTAGGAATAAGTTTATTTTTAAATTCTTTTAGGAAAAAACTCTCAAATAATAAGAGCAATTAAATTATATGCAAAATGAAAGAAAAATCAAACAAACGAAAAAAAAAACGTCACAGGAGAATCTTATCAAATAGTTTGTGATAAAAAACTGGAAGTAAAGAGTGACTTAAACCAATATTCACCAAAACCAAAAATGGAATTCTCATGATAATTGCTTAGCCGACAGATTGGCTTTTTATGCTGATTCTAAATATATAAAATTCTTTGAGTTCATTGTTACCCACCCAAAACTAAAAGCTTGAGAAAATTTGCCTGATTTTTTAAAAAGAGGAAACAAATAACAATAAATAAATAAGAAAGCGATCTTATTGAAAATCCCTATATTATATATATCATATCAGAGAGTCCTACCGTAAAGGTTTCAAGCTCCGATCTTCAAAATGTGGAGTTTCGCATTGTTTTTCAGAAGAAACATCGTCGATGCAGGTTTATTTGTTTTTGTTTTTCCCAGGGGTGATTGTATCAAACCGAAGCTCCAAGATAATTGGGAGGGAGCTCATTCAAACGTAAATTGAACGCTCTTTTATAAGTTACCATACAGGTTGGGCCAGGGGAAAGTTTAGTTTTCTGCCATTTTAGGGCACCAAACAACGATTTTACCCCAAAGAGGACGAATTTACAATCAATTTAAAATTCTGAGAAGCTAGTTCATTTATAATTACCAATAGCTATAATTTGGGCTTCCCAGTTGCAAAAGAAGTAATGCCACATGGTGGCCGTACTGGATTCAACCAAGTTGATTCACTTTGTAATAAAATTAGGCAACGTTTGATGGTCTGTAATTGCGTATGAGCAATAACGAGGGGAGAGTGAGTAATTGTTTAGTTGGGGATAGGGTAGATTCCTAAAAAAGTAGGCTACATTTTAATGGCTAACTGCTTACTCTTCATTAGGCTTCAGATAAATGTTGAAAGAGGTAGGGGAAAAGTAAGAATTAATTAAAGTGTTTCTCTATACAGCTAAAATATTACATTCCCATATCTATCAGCACAGAGGTGGAAAAGGCAAGGCAGGCCATCATCAGCCCCGCCAGGAAATTTCTTTGGGGTGGCAAATACTGCTAGAAACTTAGTCTTCAACAATTTTAAATGGTAATATTTTTCTTTTTCTATTTATATGAAGTACTTTGATGTATTTGAACAAATGTAGGTAGTGTATTTATCGACAAGAAAATCCAATTGTAGAGCTTGTGATGGCTTCAGTTATGCAGAAGATCGAAAGTCTAACAGAATTCCCATACAAGCAATAATACGCCTTTTCATCCAACCGAAATGCGTTAGTAGTAATAATATTAACAACGACTTTTTACCAAAAAATTACTGTTCCCAATTTTTTAAGTATATTTAAGTTTTATCCAAAATTGAAATTGCAAAGTTAAACGTAGGACGGTACTAATCAATGAACAATTATTGATTTGCACATTTTAAGAGCAATTAACCAAGGATTTAAGAGACCGGTACCTCAAATTATATCAAACAGTTCGTGGTAACGAACTGTAAGTAAGGAGCGATCCAACCCATCAGCAACCGAGACTCTAAAAAACGGAATTCTAAAGGCAACAGATTTATCAAAACGACCAAATTTTTATGCTGATTTTAAATATATAAGTTTTATCAAGTTTAGTCCCTACTATAGAAGTTTCAAGCTCCAATCTGCAAAAATGTGGAATTTTGTATTTTTTGCCCTAAGAAAGATCACGGATGCGTGTTTATTTGTTTTTTCTTTATTTTTTCCCAGGGGTGATCGTATCGAACCGGGGGCCCTAGAATATCGCGGGAGGGCTCATTCGAACGGAAATTAAAAGTTCTACTGTCCTTTTTAAGTTACCAAAAAAATGGAGGGCAACTAGGCCCCCTCCCACGCTCATTTTTTCCCAAAGTTATCCGATTAAAATTTTGAGATTGCTATTTTGTTCAGTATGGTCGAAAAATTATGTCTTTGACGATGACTTAATCACCCACAGATCCCGAGCGAAGGTCTGTAAGTTATGCCCATATTATAAGTTATGCCCAGTTATAACTTTGCCCAATGTTTACATATAGTATTGGTTATTGGAAAGTATACAGAAGTTTTCCAGGGGGAATTTTTTGGTAGTGGGGAGGGGGACCGGTGTTACGTGGGAAGATCGTTCCATGAAAGAAGTTATTATGGGGGAAGGGACATTGTTATGAAGGGAGTGCCGGATTTCCCATTATT
Organism: Artemia sp. Qi Xiang Cuo; assembly: GCF_049724085.1. Lineage (NCBI taxonomy): Eukaryota > Metazoa > Arthropoda > Branchiopoda > Anostraca > Artemiidae > Artemia > Artemia sp. Qi Xiang Cuo. Next base: position 70,757,872 of record NC_142794.1, on the reverse strand, counting down.
ATTAAAAAAAAAACGATCAGAAATTAAATAATAAAAAAAAATTCAATTGAAAGTAGGGAGCAACATCAAAATTCAAAACCAACAGAAATTAATACGTATATGATTGGGTTCGCCCCCCACTCATTATTTCGCTCTTTACGCTGAAGTTATTTTTTTCATCAGAGCTATTTATTCTGATTAACGGCCTTTGTGATTAAGGGATCATTCTTAATGAATTGGAACAAAATTTGGACTTAGCGTAAAGAGCGAGGTATTGACTAGAGGGTGAACCCCCTAATACACGTAATAAAAATATACGAATATGGAAGTTCGTTACGTAAGTTAATTCGTAAGTTACGCCAGAACAAAATTTCGAGAAAGCCATTTAGCCAAAAAAAAGTGAAATTGATATGCAAATTTCGTTTTAATTATTCATGTACGGTGAGCCAAAATAAAAGCTGCATTAACTCAAAAATGCTCAGTAATTAAATAAAAAAACAAGTTTTTTAACTGAAAGTAAGGAGCGACGTTAAAACTTAAAACGTACAGAAATTATTCCGTATATGAAAGGGGCTGCCCCCTTCTCAATCCCTCGCTCTTCACGCTAAAGTTTGACTCTGTCTCACAACTTTGTTTTTTAAAACAATAAAAAACGTTAGCTTTTTTTGTTTTTTAAACAAAATTTTAAACAACATTGTTTTTTAAAACTTGTAATACAAATGTATACTTTAAACTAAAGACTTTAGACTAAATTAGCTTTTGTTTCAAAGAATTATGATGCGTAAGCCTTTTTTATGTATGATCACTCCCCTAGCTATTCCTTAGTTTTACAGTTTTTCTTATCCCTTGTTTTCTCCCCTAGCTTTCCTTATCTTGGAGTAAGTTGCTAAATAAAATGCAACGCCTTTAATCAGCTTTCTTTTATATTGATGCACATACAAAATGCTATTCACTAAGATTCAAAGCATTGTCCCCAGTCCACCTCTTAATTTTTTTTTTTTTTTTTTTTTTTTTTTTTATTGAGAGCTGTAATTAGGTCCTTTTATACTACATTTTGCCGCGATATTTGTAGAGGTAAAGTGACAAAAACAATCATCTGATCATAAACTTTTTTTATAAGGATCCGGTGGATGTCAAAAAACCAGCTTGATTTGAATCTAATGTACCTTTTTAGATTAGAATATTTTTATTGAAGCGCAAATATATATACAATCTTGATCTTGGTAGCGCACATAGCCTACCAGGCGGCATACTTGAGCGCAACAAATTCAACACAAACAAAACAGAGGCTCTCTTAACTAACTTTTCAAACAAAAGAATTGGAACTAATCCCGTACATATTTAACTTATATAGTTCTTCAGTAACATCTGAAACAATCGCTTATCAGAATGATCCCGGATTTTAGCTGGAATTGATCTCCAGATTCGTGGCCAAGGGGGTGCTACCATTTCGACTAACCGTCACAAGCACTAAACGTCATAACTTCTAAAAGGAAAATCCGTCAGAGCCACTAACCATCATAGCATCTAAATAATTTTTAAGTTCATATAATAGCAATAAGTATATAATAGTTTAGAAACAAATTACGGCTATATATTTACACATCAGGAGGGGGAGGGGGTGGTAAAGAATAGCATATTTTAAATACGTAACCTAACTTAGGTACTCTTTCCCCCTAAACCCCAAAAACCTAAAGTTTTAAATTTTAGATTTTATGACGGTTAGTGGTTCTGACGGATTTTTTTGTCGATGTTATGACGGATTTTGTAGACGAAATGACGTTAGTGCTCCCAACGGTTAGATGTTGTGACGCCTTCCCGTGGCCAAGTATGACGAACGCCAAAGCGCATTCTCAATGTTCGATTAATTTCACATGAAAAATCGGATCTATGAGTTGTCGGGTAATCGTGGCAACGGGAACTAGTTGGGAATATCCTAGAAAACTTCAAAGGAAACATACTGCATAAACGGTCATCGCAACTATTAAAAATAAAAGTTGGTCCGAAGAAAAAGTCCCACGAGTCCCGTAGAGATGTCTAATTGATGAACTATAGTCAATACTCAAAAGTTTTCTCATTAATTTATTTTGAAGTATTTGAAGTGATTTAAAAACAGATAAAATGTTAGCAACCCTTACAGAAACGCAACAAAGAACAAATAGCTGAATGAACGAATAATAGACGCTTTTTAGAATGTTATTTGAGAAAAATGACAAAGGCGTGATAGCATACCAGTGCTTCTGGAAACTTTAAAAGATAGTAATCTTATATTTTTATGAAACGACAAATTTTTATCCAGAATAACACGAAGGACACAGACATGAGGTACTCCGTAATTAATTGGGAAAAATATCAGGGAGACTTTGAGATTTACCAATACACCCGAGCCGTCTCCCAGAAACATTAAATGCAAAAAAATATGAAAGCATGTGATGAAAAACTGTGGCACTTAAGCTTAGAAAGAAGAAAGGAATGTCACCAAGGCTTCGTCTAAAGCTTTGGCAGCATCAAGAAAAATCCCCAAGGCATGATGACCGTGATCCAATGAAAAGGTAAATTTGATTTACCTTTTATGAATACAAATTTGGAAAAATGTATGATATTAGCCTATTATCCAATAAATATCTTTGCAAATGTCAAATAGTAATTTTTTCCGAAATTTTTTTTTCTAAAAACCAAAAGCCGAGACACTCCTGAATAATTTGAAGAATTAAATGAACTGACAGCTGTATGTACTGGTATAACATTGACTGCTTTTAATAGCTCTGGAGAAACCCCACGGTCAATGATAGATTAAAAATATGTAGCAATAAAGGTGACTTAGTTGACTATCTGCATTACAGTTTGAGCTCAAAATCCAAAATTCATCAGCAGAAAAACTGTTTAAGCTTTACAATATTTTCTTTTTTATCTCTTGAGGACCAATCTCGGAAAAAGTAAACAATCTTTTGGCAAACTTTCTGAATTGATCATTACCTCGAACAGAAGAAAAATTCAACAGCTTATTAACAGCCAATGCAAGCGTAGAGCCAATGTTACTAAAATAATTACCATGGGTATGTTTATTTATCTTCGGTTCTCTAATTTTTTCCTATTTATATCGAGGCAATCAAAATTAGTACTTTCACGAATACGAGCATGCATTTTTTTTATTTATCAGTTTCCATGTCTTTCATATATCAGATTTGTATGCCAGAAAGTTATAATTATAATAATTTCTCTTCGCATGTCTTATGATTGAATTTAGCTTATTCCTGTAAACTATATTTAAACGACTTAGGTGTCTGCAGTTTTGAATATTTCCTAGATTTTTTTTATTTTCCTGTTTAATGGCATCAAATGTCTTCTTTTAAACATGGGTCATATTACTGTGCAAACTTTCCGTGAGAAACTCGTGGCATCGTAGCTCATACCGCAGTCGAATCATTTACTCAATAAAATCGGAGTGCAGCATTTGCATTATCTCAGACCTAAACCGAACTCCAATCACGATCATCAATTAACTGCCGAAGGACTTCATAATCAGTCCCTAAAATCATGATGAATTATATACTTTATGATACAATTACAGATAATATAATGAATAAACCAAATTTTTCAAAAGAATCATGCTTAAGCTAACATCCAGAAAAGTTTGGTATTTCTTTCTTAATCCCTGATTTAGCGGCAAAGCCTCAGGTAAGTAACAGAATCCTAATACAGTCCCTAACGATATTGAAATATCATTTCCCTTGTACGCTATCTAAAATTTTCTGTAATGTTGAACTTACTACACAGATTTGAATCTTCGTCTTCGCCTTCCTCACAATCGTTTTCGCCGTCACATTGCCATCTTGTTGGTATGCATTTACCGTTTTTACACTTAAGGTGGCTATCCCCGCAGAAATCATCGGTTTTAGCTGAAAAAAAAGTTATGCCTTTTTCAAACAAAGAAATTTGCATAATAAATAAATAGAAAAATTAAACTTATTAGCTTTCAGAACGAAAAATTAGACATTTGGACGAACAACCATTCGCTTTTAATGTTCCTTTAACATACGGTAACAATAATATATACAAAAAATACTTTTAAAAAAATAAATGTGACGAAAAAGAGATTTTGACACTAAACATGTCCTGATTCATTGATGCAAGTTGTAGAAAATCAAAACAGAAGAAAAACAAAAAGATGAACAGTGATAACATAAAAGCGGACAGAAAAAAGGCAAAGCACTTTTTCGGAAAAAAGCTTATTTTTTAAATCTACGGATAAATAATAAATAATTTACTGATAACAAGCTGAAAAGAGCAAATACCTAAATAATTAAAAAACAAAATATTTTAAACGATGCACAAACATACAAGCAATGTACTGGGAAACTAGGCTATAAGACTGTCATTTGATACTTCTTAAGACCTAAATGATTTAAGTTAACAGTTGATACAATTGTATCCCTAATTTAAGAATTTAGAATACCACAAAGAGTGCTTACAAAAATTGTCTGTTATCTTAATATCCCTCTCTGCGTATTTTAAGTTAGATTATAATAAGGTCTCTAAAATGTTGTTATTTGGACATCAACCAAAAGGGGACATGAGATCCTAACCAAGTTTGGTTGGAATTAAGAACTATGCTCATAGTCATACAGTTCTAAGGTCTGCACCATTCACCTATTCAGGGAGAACGAGGTTTGGATCCCCCGCCGGTCCCCCCCCCCACTCAGGTTGGAACAAGATGCCTTCTCCCCTGAAGAAATTTGCTGACGAATAACGTGTTAATGGATAGAGAAGAGAATAAATACGACAGTGTTTGTATTTCTTACTCATTCACTTTCTTCTTAAACATGATTGTGAATTCAAAGATTTGCAGAATATCTACTGCTTAAACTTTTTACTTGGACTTATTCCAATTAATTACGCATTTTTTTTTCGTCACCGTTAGTCCCATTTCATAGCTCAAACCATTCAGAGCTCAACACTACATTGTGGTCCTGACATATTCCTATTCCTTTGCCTATTTGCTGACATTTTAAAATCCCTCTTCATTTGTTTTATGACGTTTACCTTACCAATGATTAGAAAAAAAGAATAGCTAAAGAATTATTTACATTTTCGTATCTCCGCTTTCTTCTTTAATAAGATATTGAATCCAAAGATCATCAGGATATCTGCTCCTGACACTTTCTAATGAATTATATACAAAACGGAGTTTTTATCTCTAGGCTCTACATCATGTTCCTGACAGCCAAGGCGAACAGTAGCAAAAATTTATGACATAGACTATATTAAAGACAAATTTGGAGGAGGAAGGCAGTTTTCAGTGAGTAATAATTGTTTTTAACTTTCATTAATGTCTTCCATCAAAGTTTCTTATTTTATGTACTTATGCTAAATTACAGGACTTTCAACTTATATTTAAAGAACATTGAGAGGTCTAACTACATTTCTCCCGTTTTAGTTGTAATATATAATCCTCAAGCATGAGATATCGGGCTAAAGAAGATTACTATGTAAAACTAGAGGCGCCTATTCACTAATATGTAGGGAGAGTGGCAAAATATATTTTCAAAACCTGGAGGGAGGAATGTTGTTACTTTTTCAATGCTTTCAACAAGCGTATAAAAAAGGCGTTTTCAATGAAAATACAAGAACAACTCCAAAATCTAAGGAGGAGGTAAAAAGTTTGCCCCCTCCGAAAATGAAGCGCCTGTGCATGACAGCTTCACATAGGATGAATTGCGAGAACATAGTTCGTGTGAGTGAGTCGAGCCAACTTTCAAATCAAGAATCTAGGAAATTTTCCGGCCAAAGGCTAAAAGCTTATTGAATCATGGTAATAAAGTTGAAAATAGATCTTGTCAATGGCAATAAAAACCCTAAAAAACGGGAAGTTGGCAGTAATGTTAGTGTACACCAAAAAGTTTGCTTTCTCCATTGATTCCAAATATGTAAAATTTAACAAGTTTAAAACTAGAGGCAAAAGGTATTAGCGTAAGCAAATCTACATAAACATTTTCAAAATGAAGTGATATGCCCCCAAAAGAGCTACCATCTATAAGAATATTTTACCATTAAATTCAAAAAGGCAAAGAACCCTAAAACGGATGTTTAAATCTTATATTAGACTAAAACATCGTATTTTCCCCAAACGAATGGTTTTAAATACGTTTTTTTACATGCCTCATCGTATCGAGCCAGTGATTATACAATATTAAGATATATATATATATATATATATATATATATATATATATATATATATATATATATATATATATATAGCGCTGCCTAAGTAAAGAACGATGTTGGCACAATGTGTTTTTTTTTTCTCCATACCCGGACACTTCGTATCGAAGGAGTTATCGTAGAAACTTCGAAAAGGACTCATTCGATTGGAAATTGGAGTGCCTAGCGCCCTTTTTAATAGTCGAAAGTGATTGGAGGGCAACTAGCCCCCCCCCCACGAATATCATTCCCCCAGACACATCCAATCAAAAATGTGAGATAGCCATTTTGTTCAGCGTAGTTGGTTTACAGATAGAAAATATGTTTTTGAGGAGGAAACTCCCCCACAACCCTCCGGGCAAGGGTTTTAAGTTATGCCCTAGGGGTTTGTAGGGTTTTTATTGAAGGCATTGTCGTAGAAACTTCAAAAAAGGCTCCTTCGATTGGAAATTGTAAGGGCTAGTGCCCTTTTTAATAGTCGAAAGTGATTGGAGGGCAACTAGCCCCCCCCCGCCACGCCCAGCATTCCCCCAAACACATCCAATCAAAATTTTGAGATAACCATTTTGTTCAGCGTAGTTGATTTCCAAATAGAAAGTATATTTTTGAGGAGGACACTTCCCCAAAACCCTCAGGGCAAGGATTATAAGTTATGCCCTGGGGGCATATAAGGTTTTTATTGAAATCTTTGTCGTAGAAACTTGAAAAAGGGCTCGTTCAATTTGAAATTCAAAGAGCTAGCACCCTTTTTAATAGTGAAAGTGACTTGAGGGTAACTAACCCCCCTCTCACGCCCACCTTTTCCCCAAACACATTCAATCAAAATTTTTAGATAGCCATTTTATTCAACGTAGTTGAAAGTTTTGGAAATTAGATCTTTAAGGATAACAACCCCTCCCCCACAGCCCTCAGAACAGAAATTACAATAATTAACCGAGTCAAACTCAAAACGAGCAGAAATTAGTATTAATATAAAAAATACAAATGAATGTGCATTGTCAGTTTAATACACATATACTGAAATTCAGAAATCAAAATGTTAATATTATTTGATTTATTAAAGTTATAGTAAAAACATTTATATTTTTTCAGTAAAGTGCAAATTTTGTTCTGGCCTTGGGAAGGCATAGGGGTTTTGCGTCCAACTTATGTTAATTTCTGCTCGTTTTGAGTTAGACTCGGTTGTCCTAATTATTGTAATTTCTGTTCGTTTTGGGTTGCATTTATTTATCGATGCTGATTTGTGGTAGTTTCACGCTTGGTAGATTATTTGATTTTATTTTTGCTCATTTTTTGTTAAACAGAGTTCTTAACTTTTCTTTGAAAAACTTATTTTGTGTAAAATGTTTTTTTTTACACAGAAAACAGTCCGAATTTGATTCTCTCAATGACCTCCGAATTCATTTATTTGCCAGAAAAAAGAACTTAAACAGCTTAGCCCCAACAGATGTTTCTTTCGGATATCAAGTCAAGAGATCTATACTTCAGTGGAACATTATTCTTCAGGCTGTGATTCCTAAGCCCTATATCTTCAACCCACTTGAGTTTGGCTGGACCCATCACGACATTTCAGGAGTCAGTCCAGTGACTTCAGCGCTGACCCCCTGGCCTCCATCTGTCAACAAGACTTCAACCTTTTGTTACTGTAAAACTGTGTGTGGTAAAAAGTGCCCTTGTTTCAGGATAAATTCATGCGAAATTCTTGGCGCATAGGATGGACGATGTGGTCCCGATAGTGACGATTCGGACAAGGATTAGCGGGATTTTTTTTGTATGTTTGAGGAAAACCGTTGGGATATGCGGAAATTGCATTTTGACAGGCTTTACCTGTAGCTTTACTTATAGTAGTTAAAATAATAAACACTCTTTAATAATGTTACAGGTTTAAGCTTTCAGCTTCTGTCGAGCAGGGTTCTTCCGTGTCCGTTTACTACCTTGCAAAGATTGTAAGTTGACTATAATCTGGATTTACAGCTATATTTGTAAGAAAATCGGAGCTTATAGCAAATTAAATAGCATAGAGTAACTAAAGTTGAAACACGATGACCAAGTTAAAACTACCGTTGGACTCGGCGTCAAAATTTGGCATAAAAACATGTCTTGCAATACCATTATTCAAAAACAAAATGTTAGGCCTACAAATAAGTAATTAGCCTAAAACAAAAGAAGTTAAGATTGGGCTGCGAAGTCTTATCAGCAGATAAACTGAAAATCAGTCAGCATTGTAAATACATTTTGAATTTAAGACAAAAAAAAAGAAAAATAAGGTTGATACTTGGTTGAAAATAAAATTAATATTCGGATTGGGCGTTAAATTTTAGCATAAAAGATGTGTCACGTCATCATTTTGGAAAAATGAATTTTTGTATATATTTTTTGGCCTATACTTTTTCAAATAACTCTACACGGCTTCACGGAACAATTTAAGCATTGAACTTTACGGCAATGTGAACCTAAATACGGAAGGTAAATTCTGGAAAAGAATGAAAAACACAAAAAATATAGAAAGGTCCGAGATACGTGGTTTAGTTGAAAATGAACCTTTGAATTTTGAGATTTTCGGGGAAAATTAATAAATATTAGCCTATAGCTCCTGGGCTATGCAAGATATCGGAAATAATTTAACATATTCTATGAGAAGACCACATTAGGACCAACTTGGGATGTCGCACCAACTTGGGATGTCGGGTTTTTCGCTACAAGTCGCCCCCCACTATCACACTATAACTGCGCTAAGTCCCCCAAAACACTTTTCAGCCATTTCTCGTTAAAATTTTTATTTCAAGTCATCCACATGGGTTTTTCGCTAGCAACTCGCCCCCCCCCCTATCATACTATAACTACGCTAAGACATCCTTCTGCCAATCAACCCATCTCCCCCCAAAACACTTTTCAGGTATTTCTCGTTAAAAATTTTATTTTCAAGTCACTCATATAAGCTTTACGCGAGGAACTTGGACCACAGTACAATACTATAATTAGTCTATGACATCCAGCTCCATCACAATTCGAATTGTTTATTATACATGACGAATTAACGAAGTAAAGCTATTTATTATTAAAATTCTTTTCTTACCATCTACATCTCTCTTAGTATCAACTTTTTACTATAGTATAACTTTAAATTGACAACACTGTTCAAACATCACTTGTGTATTATACAGTACACATCGAAGAAGTAAAGCTAGGTCAAGTCATAAGACCACCCCTTCTTTTCTCCACCTTCATACGATCCAATTCGCGAATGTTATCTAGCTCTATTTTTTTCCTATTATTCAATTAATATCGTTCGTATAGTCCAATTCGCAAATGCTATCTACCGACACATTCATATCAAACTATTCTTGGCTAAAGGCAATTGTCCAAAAAAATCAGAAACCGCTGTTGATAGCACAAACTTCAAAGAAATGGAACAGTGGATAACGCATGGGTGATAGACAGCTTTACCTACAAAATCATTCCTAAATACGCAATTTGGCAATCTCTAGTTTTCGATTAAAAAAAAAAACAGTCTAATTCTCTTATACAATCACAACCATACTCTCAAAACGTGTTTGACCACTTTATAGGTAAAGGTTTGCCAGATTTTTTAAAATGTCCACGTGTAACTGTAGTGTCTCAGGCGTAGGTTTTCCTGTCCCGTTTCTTGTACCCTTTCATGTACCCCTCAAATCTTATACACTCTTACTACTCCCGTATAACCGAACCCCGGTGCAACTGAACCCCCGTGCAACTGAACTCCCGTGCTACTGAACTCTCGTGCTACTGAACCCTCATGCAACTGAACCCCCCTGTAACTGAACCCTCGTGCAACTAAACCCCCGTGCAACTAAACCCCATTTAACTAAACCCCCGTGTAACTGAACCCCCTTGTAACTAAACCCCCGTGTAACTGAACCCCCGTGTAACTGAACCCCCGTGCAATTGAACCCTCGTGCTACTGAACCCTCGTGCAACTCAACCACCGTACTAACATTGGGTAAAACACAATAGGGTTACGAACCATATTTATTTAACTGTGGTATAGTTATTTAACCTTAAAACTGTTTTCAATAAAATGGTCGTCCCAAAATTTAGATCGGATGTATTCGGGGGAAAAATGGGGTAGGGGGGAAGCCCTCCGATCACTTTTAACTCTGAAAAAGTGCACTGGAAATTTTTATTTCGAATCGAATGAGCCCCCCCCCCCAAAGTTCATACAAAAAATTTTCTACAAAAACCTTATGTGTTAGCAATGAACAACTAGCTTAACTTACAGCCCTTGCCCCAGATACTGCTGGTGGGGTTGTTAATCCCAAAGACATAGTTATTTGATCTTCATACTATTTTGAAAAAAATGTTTATTTTTATTTTGATGGTATTTATTTGGGGGGGGGGTGTCAGTTAAGAGGGAAAGGCTGTTTGTCCTGTGATTACCTTTGATTCTTCGAAATTGAACTTGAACTTTCAATTTCCAATCAAATGAGCCTCCTTCAAAGTTTTTACATATATACCTTCTATACAAACCTTAAATTTTAACAATTGGTAACTTGCAATAACATACAGATTGCTGATACAGGTGTATCAGCAAATTTTTCGGAACAGCTTAGTATATCAAGATGAAATTTCTGGGGCATCTACCTGCTACTACTGCTATTAATACTGCTGCTACTACTACTAATTCAACACTATTATTACTTCTACTACTCCCACTACGACCTCTGCTACTATTAAACTAGCACTATTAAGGCTATGCATATCAAGATGAAAATTTGACAGAAAATTTGAGGTAGAACTTGAACTAAATCAAAAGACACTATGTGCATGCAAATGGAACTTCTCAAAAAGGGATTTGTGTATTAAGTTGGGACTTTCAGAGAGTGCTTAAAGGGAAAATCAATTCACCAAAAGGAAATATGTGCACGCTCAGGGCTGGATTTACCATTAGGTCCCTAGGCCCGGACCTAGAAGCGCATAATGCTAGCGGGAGCAATAAATTATCACTGAATAATTTTTTCTTGACAAAAACTGGACTGATGTGATTTATCGTCGCCAGGTGCACTCTACCGCCACGCTGCCTATTCACAGAAAAGTGACTTTAAAACAACACAGGAATTCCATGGTCACTTATAAACTGTCAGATGTCTCCCAAGAATGGTAGCTGAGAATTCGTTGCACGGGGGTTCGGTTATACGGGGGCTCAGTTGCACGGGGGTTCAGTTACATGGGGGTTCAGTTACATGGGGGTTCAGTTACATGGGGGTTCAGTTACACGGGGGTTTAGTTAAATGGGTTGAGATGCACGAGGGTTCAGTTAAAGGGGGTTCAGTTGCACGGGGGTTCGGTTATACGGGGTTTTGTTACAGGGGTTCAGTTGCTTGGGGTTCAGTTACACGGGGGTTCAGTTACAATGGAAAGGTATGGCGGGTGTTAATACTGTGCCATCTGTTTCAAATTTGACCCAACAGTATAGCACGGAATTCTAATTTTTTGGGGTAAACAAACATACTTTTTATTACTTTTCTTTTCAAGTTCTTTACATTTTTTTTTAACGACGTGTCAGGTTTCAGATGGAATGGAAGCATGGCTTTTCATGGATATAGTAACTTTGATTACAGGTTTAGCCATTTCTCTGTTATTAATTAAAAAAAAAACTTTCCGAAAAATAAGTTTTTCAAAGAAAAGTAAAGGCAATTTTAAACTTAAGCTCAGAAGATACAAATAACTTTTAAAATTCAAACTAAAACGACCAGAAATTACTATTAAAAAATAAATGAAACCAAAAACGAACAGAAATTAAATAAACAATTATAGCAAAAACCTACAACAAGTAATAATGTAAATGAATAAATTGATCTTAAAGCGAGTAATGCTTAGATTGAATATGAATATCAAGCTTAAAACAAAAAAAAATATTTTCCTATTTAAGTATAAATGAAACTTAAAACGAACAGAAATTAAATAAACAATCAATGCAAACAGACATACAATAGATATTAATGTAAATTAATAAGTAAATCTTAAAACGAGTGAAACTTAAATTGAATAGGCAAATCAAGCTTGAAACGAAAAAAAATCACCACAAAAAAGAGTTTGGGTATGACCCCCTTCTCTCACTGTAAAAGTCTAAAACCTACTGCGTCATTGGCGCTTTACTGAAAACCAATTTTATGACAAATATTTTATTTTGTACTTAATATTGAAAATAAACCTTAAAATTAAAATAACATTTTGAACCGATGAGCTTTCAGCAATTACTACCATTATACATCAAATGTTAAGTTTCGTTCATTAACCCATTTTAAAGTTGTTAAATACGAATGTAGTTTCCCTACAAACAAGCGTTTGGGTACTGCCTTCTTTCCTAACTGTAAATAAAACCAAAAGCCTACTGCGTCATTGGAGCTTAACTGAAAACGGATTGTATAACAAATATTTTCTTTTCCAGTTCTCACAGTATTGAAAATAAAATACAATTACAGTGAAATAAATTCATGAACTGATGGATCTTTCAACAATTAATATCATTATACATCAAATATTCAATTTGATGTTGTTTATACTATCCAAGACTGTTCAAGACGCATACAGTTTTCAGTAAAGCGCCAATGACGCAGTAGGTTTTAGACTTTTACAGTGAGAGAAGGAGGTCATACCCAAACTCTTGTTTGTGGTGATTTTTGTTCGTTTCAAGATTGATTAGCATATTCAATTTACGTTTCACTCCTTTTAAGATTTATTTATTAATTTAAATTTATCTGATGTTTACCTCGGAGTTTACTATTTTTAACAAAATTGCTATCTCGAAATTTTTATCGGATGGGTTTGGGGAAAAAGGGCGTGGGGGGACTAGATTAAGCTTCGGTCTCTTTTGACTCTTTAAAAGTGAACTAGAACTTTTTATTTTCAACCAATTGAGTCCTCTGTGAAGTTTATAAGAGTGTCACTTCGATAAGAACCGTATATAACACTAGATTATGACCTGAAACAACTGTTCCTGGACCCTTAGTGGTTATGTCGACCCCGGAGTTTTAATGTCTTATGGTTGGAATATTTTTAACAAAATGGTCACCTGAAATTTTTATCGGATGGGTTTATCCATCCGACACCCCCAAAGGCGTGGAGGGTGGGAGGGGCTAGTTGCCCTCTGATCTTTTTTCACTCTGAGAAAATGAACTACAACTTTTAATTTCCATTCAAATGAACCCTCTCTGAAGTTTATACGAGCATACCTTCCATAAGAATCATATATGCCCCCAGAGCAATAGTTATAACGCCTGCCCCGGCCCTTGCGGGAGGGGGGGGGTGTCGACACAGGAGTTTTTCTTATCTGATCTTTGAACTATTTTTAAAAAAATGGCTACCTCAATTTTTTATCAGATGTATTTTGGGAAAAAAGGGCTTGGGGGTCAGTTGCCCTCTGATCACTTTTGACTCTTCAAAAGGGCACTAGAACTCGATTTCCAATCGAATGAGTCCCCTTTGAAGTTTATACGACGACCCCTTCTATATGAACAGCCTCTGGGAAAGAAATAAATGGAGTGTGGGGGGCGGCTAGCTGCCCTCTAATCACTTTTGACTCTTAAAAAGTGAATTACAACTTTCAATTTCCAATAAAATGAGCCCTCTAGGAATTTTATACGAGCATCCCTTCCATAACAACCATATATGCCCCCAGGGGATAACTTACAACACCTGCCCACGGGCCCTGGGGGATTTTTTTCGACGCCGGAGTTTTTTGTTATCAGAACTTTGAACTATTTTTAACAAAATGTCTATCTCAAAATTTTTATCTGATTCATTTAGGGCGTGGAGGAGGGGGAGCTAATTGCCCTCCGATCTCTTTTTACTCTTAAAAAGGGTACTAGAAATCTCGATTTCCAATCAAATCAACCCTCTCTGAAGTTTATACGATCATCCCTTCCATAAGAACCATATATGCCCCTAGAACATTACTTACAACGCCTCCCCCAGGCCCTGGGAGGTTGCTCCGACACAGGAATTTTTCTTATCTGACCTTTGAACTATTTTTAACGAAATGGCTATTATAAAAATTTTATCGGATGGGCTTGGGGAAAAAGGGTGTGTGTGGGGGGGGGGGGGGAACTAGTTTCCCTTGGACATATTTTGAATCTTAAAAATTGAACTAGAACTTTCAATTTTCAGTCAAATGAGCCCCCTCTGAAGTTATACGAGCATCCCTTTCATAAGAACCATACATGCCCTTAGGGCATAACTTGGAACGCCTTCCCCTGTGCCCTGGAGGAAGCTATTGACACCGGATTTTTTCTTATTCGACCTTTGAACTATTTTTAACAAGATGTTTATCTCAAAATTTTCATCAGATGGGTTTTGAAAAAGAAGGCGTGGGGGGCTAGCTGCCTTCGGATCTCTTTTGACTATTAAAAAGTGAGCTCGAACTTTCAATATCCAATCAAATGAGCCCTCTCTAAAATTTATACGAGTATCCCTTTCATACGAACAATATATGCCCCAGGGCATAACTTACAACGTCTGCCCCCGGGCCCTGGGGGGTTGTGACGACACCTGAGTTTTTGTTATCTGAATTTTGAGTAATTTTTAATTTAATGGCTATCTCAAAATTTTTATTGGATGCATTAGGCGGGAAAGGGGCGTGGGGGGCTAGTTGCCCTCCAATCTCTTTTGACTCTAAAAAAGTTAACTACAACTTTCAATTTCCAATCAAATGAGCCATCTCTGAATTTTATACGAGCATCCCTTCAATAAGAACCATATATTCCCCAAGGGCATAACTTACAACACCTACCCTCGGGCCCTTGGGGCTGTGTTGACCCCTGAGTTTTCGGTATATGGTCATTGAACTGTTAAAAAAAAACCATCTCAACTTTATTCTCCGATGGGTGTGAGGAAAAATGGGCGTGGAAGGGGGGGGGCTAGGTGCTCTCCAATCTCGTTTGACTCTTAAAAAGTGAACTAGAGCTTACAATTTCCAATCAAATGATCCCTGTTTGAAGTTAGTACGAGCAGCCCTTCTATGAGACCCATATTTGCACCGAGGGCATAACTTACAACGCTTGCGGGTTGTGTCGACACCAGAAATTTTGTTATATGGTCTTTGAACTATTTTTTACAAAACAGCTATCTTAAAATTATTATTGGATGCATTTGAGAAAAAATGGTTTGGGGGGGGGCTGGTTACCCTTCAATATCTTTTGACCCTTAAAAAGTGAAGTAGACCATCCAATTTCGAATCAAATGAGCCCTCTCGGAAGTTTAGACGAGCATTCCTTCCAAAAGAACCATATATGCCCCCAGGGCATAACTTATAACCCTTGCCCTGAAGACTGTGGGGGGACTGTCCTGCTCAAACATAGAATTTCCTGCTCAAACAAAATGGCTATGTCAAAATTTTGATTGGATGTGTTTGGGGAAATGGTGGGCCTGGAAGGGATGTCTGTTGCCTTAGAATCACTTTCGACTATTAAAAAGGGAACATTTAAATTTCCAATTGAATGAGCCCTTTTTGAAGTTTCTACGACAACGTTGTCTATACAAAACCTTATATGCCCCCAGGGCATAACTTACAACCCTTGTCCTGAGGGGTGTGGTGGAGTTTTCATCCTCAAAGACCTAATTTTCAGAACTTGAAACTATGTTTAATAAAATGGCTGTCTCAAAATTTTGGGGAAAAGGTGGGCGTGAGAGGGGGGTTAGTTGCCCTCAAATCACTTTCGACTATAAAAAAGGGCACTAGCCCTTTGAATTTCCAATCGAATGAGTCTTTTTTTAAGTTGCTACGAAAACGCCTTCTATAAAAACTTTATATACCCCCAGGGTATAACTTAAAACTCTTGTCTTGAGGGTTGTGGGGGAGTTGTCATCCTCAAAGACCTAATTTCCAGAACTTGAAACTACTTTTAATAAAATGGCTGTCTCAAAATTTTGGGGAAAAGGTGGGCGTGAGAGGGGGGTTAGTTGCCCTCAAACCACCTTCGACTATTAAAAAGGGCACAAGCCCTTTGAATTTCCAATCGAATGAGTCTTTTTTTAAGTTTCTACGAAAACGCCTTCTATAAAATCTTTATATGCCCCCAGGGTATAACTTAAAACTCTTGCCTTGAGGGTTGTGGGGGAGTATCTTCCTCAAAAACATATTTTCTATCTGGAAATCAACTACGCTGAACGAAATGGCTATCTCAAAATTTTGATTGGATGTGCTTGGGGGCATTATGGGCGTGGGGGGGCTAGTTGCCCTTCAATCACTTTCGACTATTAAAAAGGGCACTAACCCTTTGAATTTCCAATCCAATGAGCATTTTGAAGTTTCTACGACTACGCCTTCTATATAAACCTTATATGCCCCAGGGCATAACTTAAAACTCTTGCCCTGAGGGTTATGGGGGAGTGTCCTCCTCAAAAACATATTTTCTATCTGGAAATCCAGCTACGCTGAACAAAAAGGCTATCTCAAAATTTTGATTGGATGTGTTTTGGGAAATGATGGGCGTGGGGGGGCTAGTTTCCCTTTAATCACTCTCAGCTATTAAAAAGGGCACTAGCCCTTTGAATTTCCAATCGAATGGCCAGTTTTGAAGTTTCTACAACAAGGCCTTCTATAAGAACCTTATATGCCCCCAGGGCAAAACTTAAAACTCTTGCCCTGAGGGTTGTGGGGGAGTGTCCTCCTCAAAAATATATTTTCTATCTGGAAATGAACTACGCTGAACAAAATGGCTATCTTAAAATTTTACTTGAATGTGTTTGGGGGAATGATGGGCGTGGGGGGGGGCTAGTTGCCCTCCAAACACTTTTGATCCTTAAAAAGGGCACTTGAACCCTCGTTTTCCATTCGAATGAGCCCCCTTTGAAATTTCTACGACGACCCCCCCCCATATGAAGTGCCTCTGGGGAAAAAATAATAATAATAATTATAATAAAACATTGGAGCCGTATGACCTTTACTATAGGCAACGCTATAGCGTTGCCTCTGATTAAGTCAAAAATGCCTGTCTGTTATTAAGTCTAAAAGGGGTTATAAAATTCATTTATATCATTATTCTTATTTTTACAGATCTTTTTTTCCGGTTCATAATCTCACAAATCTGAAGTCGATGCATTTGATGCAAGCTGCTTTCTTTTAGTGGCGGATCCAGAGGGGGGCGCCCCCCTAACGTAGTCTAAAATAGTGTAATTTACTTAATTAACGTACGTTTGCATTAATTAAACTTGCTCCTAACGCAAGTTTATCGGATCAACCTATTTTGCGCCCCCCTCCCCCTAAAAAAAATCCTGGATCCGCCCTTGCTTTCTTTATAAAAATATATTTTTTTATGAAAAGAAAAAATTGCGATCCTAACCTGCTAGACATCCTTTTCTGGTGACAGAAGTTTTTTCTAAAAAGTAGAAGAAAAATTGATCACAATTTTATGTTTCTATCAGGGACGTACGCAGGGGGGACTCCGGGCCCGCCCCCCCCCCCCAAAAAAAAAATTTCACGATTTTTTTCCTTTTCCCATAATTTTCTGATTTTTCTCACAGAATAATGGGTTTGAAGGATTTGCCCCCCCCCCGAAACAAATTGGGCCCCACCCCCAAAACAAATTCCTGCGTACGTGCCTGGTTTCTACTAATCCAAAACAAAAATCTACCCCTCTCCAAAGAAAAAAAGGACCATTCTCTATACGGCCGAACTTCCACGTTCGATTTGAAGTCTTAATTCTGTTTTCAAAGTCTATTCCATAAATCCTATCTTCCAATACTAAAAAAAACATGAATATCGCTTCATTGCATTGACCCACGAAGCCATAATAGTACACGCTTCACGTCAGCAAAATACGATTTCAACATACACCTGATCCGCATAATTACTGGCCAATTTCCGACTTTTTAATTGCCTTTGAGAATGAAGAACGAGGAAAAGGACCCGACTGGTTGCATGTGGAATTTTGAAGAAGGGAAACATCATTCATAAAAGCAATTCTTATGGTTTATATGGCGCGAGGTACAGTTGGGAATGATGCAACAAATTAGTGAATTTTTTGAAAGAAAAAATAGTACAAGGAAACATTTATAAACACTGAAAGACCAGTAAAAACTTTGGGGGTAAAAAGATAGAAGAGATTTCTAGGAAATATTAAACTCTCGTAGCTATTAGCAACAGAACCGACTTTAGGGGGGGGGCAGGAGAAGGGGACAGAAGGTTTCTCCAAATTGGAAGGGGGGATTCAAACCGGTACGTGAGGTCTAAATAAAAAGGGGATAGTGTAGGTCAAGCAGTTTTCTCCCTATTTTGACTCATTCTCTTCATCCATTCGTGTCCGTACACGGGAATTTCATACATGACAAATTTTGATAAAAATAAATAAAATATCAGCCTTCCTTAGAATACCTGGCGCACTATTTTTTTTTCCTTTCGTACCTTTTCCGTTACACCTCTACCACTATTTAAAAGTCAGTATGTGTTCTTTGCTCGTTGGAGTCTTTTTGGGAGCTTGTTGGGAATTCAGTGGACTAAGTTAGGGAAAATATAGTTTGTGCTATATATATACAAATTAGGGGGTCCTTTAAGGAGAAGCGCTTATAGAAATAATGAAAATAATCCTAAAATAATTACACATATCATTCCTAAAAGCGCATCATTTTACTTTACCACCCACCCCCCTCAGTGTACATAAATATAACATAAATGCACTATAGGTTTCCCATGCCCTTTGCCGTACGTCACTCTTTTGTTACTACTTAGTACCCGTAAACGACTAAAAAATCCATTTAAAATAAGGGTATAGGCCTAGTATAATCGAAAAGGTACTATTTTTTAATTAGTATTTGAAAATGTGGTTCAATACCGCTCTCTAGGTCTATAATGAAAGAAAGGTTGAGGTGGTTAGGGCACGTTGTGCGGATCAAGGATGACAGATTGCCGAAGATTGTTCTTTTCGGCCAACCATCTAGGGCTAAACGGAAAGCAGGTCGTCCCCGTCTGAGGTGGGAGGACGTCATAAAGAAAGATTTAAAGGAAATAGGAACTTCGTGGGCGGATGTAAAAAGGGAGACTTTGAATAGATTGGGGTGGGGGAGGAGCGTGCGTAGCTGTGTTGGCCTCAGGCGGCTTGGTGCTGCGGTGAGTTGTTAGTAGTAGTATTTGAAATTGTAGTGTAATAAGCAAAAAAAAACTTTTGAATTATCATTAAAAGAACTAAGTGCTATGAAAATTTACAAAGTAGGTTCTTCTTGGTAATAAAGAAAAAATTAGCATGGCTGCATCATGACATCTTGCGATTGTCAAGAAAGATAATAAAAAAGGGAAAGATAGGAACTTCGAGCGATCGATTGAGTGTGTAATCATAGGCAGCGCAATAGCGCTGCCTTAGTAAAGAAAGATGTTGGCACAATGGTTTTTTTTTTTTTTTTTTTTTTTCTTGGTTTTAGACCAGGGCACTTGGTATCGATGGAGTTGTCGTAGAAACTTCGGAAAGGGCTCATTCGATTGGAAATTGGAGTGTCTTGTGCCCTTTTTAATAGTCGAAAGTGATTGGAAGGCAACTAACACCTCTTCCACGCCAAAAATTTCCCCAAACACATCCAATCAAAATTTTAGATAGCCATTTTGTTCAGCGTAGTTGATTTCAAGATAGAAAATATGTTTTTGAGGAGGACACTCCTCCACAACCCTCAGGACGAGGGTTTTAAAATATGCCCTGGGGGCATATAAGAACGATGTTGGCGCAATGTATTATTTTTTTTTTCCTTTAGACCAGGGCACTTCGTATCGAAAAAGTTGTCGTAGAAACTTCGAAAAGGGCTCATTGGATTGGAAATTGGAGTGGCTTGAGCCCTTTTTAATTGTCGAAAGTGATTGGAAGGCAACTAACAACCCTTCCACGCCCGACATTTCCAACATATAAGGTCTTAAATAGAAAACGTTGTCGTAGAAACTTCAAAAAAGGCTCATTCGATTGGAAATTCGAAGGGCTAGTGCCCTTTTTAATAGTCGAAAGTGATTGAGGGCAACTAACACCCCTCTCACGCCCACCTTTTCTTTATTGAAATCTTTGTCGTAGAAACTTGAAAAAGGGGTTATTCGATTGGAAATTCAAAGGGCTAGTCCCTTTTTTAATAGTCGAAAGTCATTTGAGGGCAACTAACCCCCCTCTCACATCCACCTTTTCCCCAAACACATCCAATCAAAATTTTTAGATAACCATTATATTCAATGTAGTTGAAATTTTTCGAAATTAGGTCTTTAAGGATGAAAACCTCTCCCCCGACAGCCCTCACGGCAAGGGTAGCAATTAATGCCCTGGGGGCATATAAGGTTTGACAGAAAGCGATGTTGTAGAAACTTCAAAAAGGGCTCATTCAATTGGAAATTGAAAGGCTAGAACTCTTTTTATAGTCGATTGTGACCTCTCTCACGATCACCATTTTTCCAAACACATCCAATCAAAATTTTGAGATATTATTTTGTTCAACGTAGTTGAAAGTTCTGGAAAATAGGTCTTTTAGGATGATAACCCCATGAGAGCCCTCAAGGCTAGGGTTGTACGTAATACTCTGGGGGCATATAAAGTTCAAATAGAAAGTTTTTGTACAAATTTAAAAAAGGGCTCAATTGATCGGAAGTTTAAATCGATCTTTTTCATAGTCAAAAGTGAGTGGAGAGTAATTAACCCCCCTCTCACGCCCACCATTTCCCCAAGAACATCCAATCAAGGTTTGTAGATATTCTGTTCAACGTAGTTGAAAGTTCTGGAAATTATGTATTTAAGGATGACAAAACCCCCAGAGCCCCCAGGGCAAAGGTTGTAAGTTATACCCTGGGGGCATATAAGGTTTTTATAGATAGAGTTGTCGTAAATGCTTAAAAAGGGGCTCATTCAATTGGAAATTGAGAGGGCTAGTGCCCTTTTTAATAGTCGAAAGTGTCTGGAGGGTAATTAACCCCCCTCTCACGCCCAAATTTCCCCCAAACACATCCAATCAAAATTTTCAGATAGTCATTTTGTTCAACGTAGTAGATAGTTCTGGAAATTAGGTCTTTGAGGATAACAACCCCCCCCCCCAGCCCTCATGGCAAGGGTGTTAAGTTATGCCCTGGGGGCATATAAGGTTTTTTTAGAAAGCGAAAGTGATTGAGGGCAACTAACACCCCTCTCACGCCTACCTTTTCCCGAAACACATCCAATCAACATTTTGAGATAGCCATTTTGTTCAACGTAGTTTTAAGTTCTGGAAATTATGTCTTTGAGGATGACAAGCCCCCAAAGCCCTCAGTGCAAGGGTTGCAAATTATGCCCTGGGGGTATATAAGGTTGTTATAGAACGCGTTATCATACAAACTTCAAAAAGGGCTCATTCCATTGGAAATTGAAATGACTAGTGTCCTTTTTAATAGTCGAAAGTGATTGGAAGGGAACTAACACCCCTTCCATGCCCACCATTTCCCCAAACACATTCAATCAAAATTTTAAGATAGCCATTTTGCTCCACGCTGTTTAAAGTTCAGGAAATTATACCTTACAGCAGGACATTCTCCCCACAGTCTTCAGGGCAAGGATTATAAGTTATGCCCTAGGGGCATATAAGGTTTTTATTGAAATCTTTGTCGTAGAAACTTCAAAAAGGGTTCATTTGATTGCACATTCAGAGGGCTAGTGCCCTTTTTAATAGTCAAAAGTGATTTGAGGACAACTAACCCCCCTCTCACGCCCACCTTATCCCCAAACACATCCAATCAAAATTTTTAGATAGCCATTAGGATTATAACCCCCTCAGAACCCTCAGTGCAAGGGTTGTAAGTTATGCCCTGGGGGCATATTTTGGTTTATATAGAAAGTCGTTTTATAAATTTCAAAAAGGCCTAATTTGATTGTAAATTGAAATTGCCCTTTTTAATAGTCGGGAGTGAGTGGAGAGTAATTAACCCCCCTCTCACGCCCACCAGTTCCCCCAAGAACATTCAATCAAAGTTTATAGATAGCCATTTTGTTCAACGTAGTTGAAAGTTCTGGAAATTATGTATTTAAGGATGAAAAACCCCCCAGAGCTCCCAGGGCTATGGTTGTCAGTTATGCCCTGGGGGCATACAAGGTTTTTAATAGTCGAAAGTGGTTGGAGGGTAACTAACCCCCCTCTGACGCCCACCATTCCCCCCAACACATCCAATCAATATTTTCAGATAGCAATTTTGTTCAACGTAGTAGATAGTTATGGAAATTAGGTCTTTGAGGATGACAACCCCCCCAACCCTCGGGGCAAGGGTTGTAAGTTATGCCCTGGGGGCAGATAAGGTTTTTATTGAAAGCATTGTCGTAGAAACTTCAAATGGGCTCATTTGATTGGAAACTGAAAGGGCTAGTGCTTTTTTTAATAGTTGAAAGTGGTTGGAGAGCGATTAACTCCCCTCTCACGCCCACCATTTATCCAAACACATCAAATAAAAATTTTGAGATGACCATTTTGTTTAACGTAGTTAAGAGGTCCGGAAATTAGGTTTTAGAGGATGACAACCACCCTAACAGCCCTTAGGGTAATGGTTGTAATTTATGCCCTGGGGGCATATAAGGTGTTTTTAGAAAGCGTTGTCGTAGAAACTCAAAAAGGCTTATTCGATCGGAAATCGAAAGGCCTAGTGCCCTTTTTAATAGTCGAAAGTGATTGGAAGTCTCGACATTTTTATAGTAAAGATCAATGTGGGTATTTTTTTTTTTTTTAATACAAATGAATGTGCATTGTCGGTTTAATATACATATATGTAATCACGATATTTAGTAATCAAAATGTTAATATTATTTGATTTATTAAAGTTATAAAAGTAAAAAAGATTTACACTTTTTTCAGTAAAGTGCAAATTATGTTCTGGCCTTGGGAAGGCATAGGGGTTTTTAGCCCAACTTATATTGATATCTGCTCGTTTTGAGCTTGACTCGGTTATTTATTGTAATTTCTGTTCGTTTCAGGCTTTGTTTATTTATCAATGCTGATTTGTGGTAGTTTCACGCTTGGTAGATTATTTGATTTTATTTTTGCTCATTTTTGATTTAATGGAGTTCTTTACTTTTCTTTGAAAAAATTATTTGTGGAAAGTTTTTTTAATTAATCCCAGAGTAAGGAGCCTCAAACGCAACACTCCTTTCGTCATGTAGAGGCTATTTGCTAACGTAAATTAGACTATAGTCGAATCAGCCACCCAAAATAGTATCGCATTCCCTTTAAAACGGGTTATAAGTTAAATTCGCCATCACTGATAATCCATACTCTATCGAATGTAAAAATAAGTAGTCCCACTAGAGGACTCGTCTTTTGATTTATCTTCGTTCAAAATTTTTTCATGCAATCAAACGACGATAGAAATTCATGTTCGTAGGGTGGAAATACGCTACGAATATCAACCGGTACTATATCTTGAGGTGTCCTTACGAGCGACACTTTAGGCCTACAACTTAGAAGCGGAGATTTGTTGACCAGAGAGAGAAACTCTCTAACTCGGGTATCAGATATTAAACCTAGTATGTCCCCTGGATTATGACCTGGACAAATATGTATAAATCCAAAATCCTGCCACAATATAGTTTCGTGGGGAGGGGGTCAGATTAGTCAACGATTTTACCAAGCAGCGACCTCGCCGCTACCCCTTGTTTTAGGTATGTTTGTTCAATGTTTTTTTTGCATCTTAATTTTTTTTAAATCGAAAAAAATCATTCCCCCCCCCCTACATTTTCGTGAATTAGCGCCACTGGTCAGAACGTAGACATTTATAACATCGACACTTTATAACATCTAAAAAAAAAATTATAACATCTAAAATTTTAAAACTTTAGTTTTTTGGGGTTTAGGGGGGGGGGAAAGGTACCTAGGCTAGGTTAGGTTATGTATTTAGTACATGCTATGCTTTATCCCCACCCCCCTGATGTGCAAATATATAGCCGAAATTTTTTTCTAAACTATTATATACTTATTACTATTAATTTTGTTTTACATAACGAAATCCGTCAGAACCACTAACCGTCAGAACGTCGACAGTCATAACATCGACACGTCATAACATCTCAATTTTTTTCAGATGTTTATGATGTGTCGATGTTATGACTGTCGACGTTCTGACGATTAGTGGTTCTGACGGATTTTCCTTGTCGAAAAAATTACGTTTAGTGCTTGTGACGGTTGTTCGAAAGGGTAGCACCCCATTTCGGGTATATTGGGTAACTATTTACAAGCAAATTAGTTCTCTTAAGCCGTTGTCAATTTATGGAGGCCTTTCGGACCAGATAGAAACCTCTTGAGAACCAAACACGATGCCGGAGAACAAATCGATCTAATAATTGAGCTTTATAGGGCGAGCTATAAATTTTAGTCCGCCAAAAATGGCACGTAACGCCTTTTGAATTATCGTAGACGATTTTGAGGTTTGATGAAATCGACGGTTTATAGAAAAGTCCGAGTAAAGGCCTCTCAACAAGTAAGTTAACAACCATCCTATCTCAAGGATGGTTTTAAGGCAAGTAACACTAATTTGGTTTGGAAAAATTACCATTGCGGCGTCACGGCACTTGGGAAGACAGATGTTAGCCGGAATTGCGTTTATTTTCGGTCTATTATTTTCGTTTTTTTTCCCTTATTTAAATAATAAGGAAACCACGGGGCCTATGTATCTCAAAATGGAACAAAACGCATTGACGGAAATTCAAGCTTTTGAAGTCAGCTAGAAGAAAAAAACGCTTATTGTAATCAGCTCGTTGTTAGATTTTTCTATTATTATGAATTTTTAGGAACAAAAGCTTGTGATCATAATTTTCTTCCACTTTTTAGTAAAACAAAAAAAAACAGAATAGGAAGCATAGCAGGTTAGAATCGTAATTTTTATCTTTTGCTATAAAAAGCATCTCTTATAAAGAAAGTAGCTTCCATCAAATGTATTGATTTCAGATGTTTGAGAATATACAATAGAAAAAAATAACTTTAAAAACAAAAATAACAACATAAATGCCTTTTCCAACCTGCTCCGGCACTACTATCTACGGAAATGTAGGGAGGGGGAATATATGTTTCAAAATCTTTAGGGGGAGGGGGGCAATCTTTTCAAAGAAAACACCAAATAAACTATTTAATTTAAGTTTAGTCGACATGTTTTCTTTGACTGATTTCAAAATTATGAATTCTTGACAAAAAAACGATTTTATATTTTTCTTACAAAGAAAAAATAACTTAAGCTTCCTGTTGTTACTGGACCAGCGGGTTTTCTCAACATAACAATTACCAGCTAAAGGAATTCGACCTAAAAAATAGGTTAGGAAAAAAATTTATAGAAAAATGATTGATTTTGTAAACTGATTTTGGCAAATTAATTTTGTAAATTAAACCAATTTGATCGTCGCGTCAAAAGTTAGTGCAGTTTGTACATTTGGGTCACAAGAGTGTTTTTCACAATTTTGAAGAACAAAAATCAAAAGAAAAATACAGCATAATTGAGAGTTTTTTAGTACCTACAGCCGAACCCTCCTCTAAATCTAAAAGCCCGAACTTCGATATTTTTTTCATTTTGGACCAAAAGAATGGGAGTTACTCGGGCAGCATTGCTTTTCAATTTTTTCCAATATTAAGACAGTATGGGCTTGCAGGCTCTAAACGAGGTTATCTCATCAGGAATACAAAATGCAATAAACAGTAAAGGGAAACAAGTAAATCGAAAAATTATCATTAAATGAGATTGTCAGATATAGATAAAGGCTTACCAATGTATTGCTTCTGACATCATGATTTTCTGAGGTAGGATAACAATTTAGTTAATAATGTTCCGACTTTGCATTTTCGTCCGTCCTAGTGGTGCAGCCCATGGGAAGAATTTGCTGACCAGAACCCTATCCCCCGATGTGAAATGCAACCCAAAAATAGACATCTTAGATCGTCTAATGGTCGTATCAATGCATTTATAAGGGTCTATCGTACTTAAGAGTGAGCAAGGTGCGCATGCAGGAATCTACTTTAAGGGATGAACAAAAATTTGAAAAAAAAACAGGTGAATTACATAAAAAAATACAACGGAAGAAGTTGCAACCTATAGGTGATCAAAGGCATATTTTTTTAAGATAACTTTTTTAATTCTTCTTTTTAAGCAGCCTGGGTTAAAACGGAGAGCTTGTCTGGAAGGTTAAAAAGGAAAACAATTAATTTGACAAATTACCATTAAGTGGGCTAGTCAGATACATATATAGATTAGCTGCCGAATTGTTCCGAATACCATAGTTTCCTTTCTCAACAAATGCAAATCTGGGTATACCATTACCAGGTAAAACCCCTCGCGATGAAGATAGCCCAAACCCTATACAAAAGGCCTTTGAAATTAGAAAGCTGTATATAATACACACAGATATCATTTCGAAACTGAAACTATTGCAACGTATTTACTTTTATATATGTGGGCATTCGATCACCTTTAGGTCATCAGGAACATCGATTAATCTAAAATATACGCAGAATTCAATTACGTTTCATCAGATTTTTGGCAGAAATTCGAGATCTGTTTTAAGAGAACATAGCTAAACATAGGAAATCAACCCGATCATGATTATGAACAGCAAGAGAGAGTGGCCCGTGTCAGTAGAAATTCTGTTAAAAACGGAATTTTTGTGCTGATTCCGAAAATGCAAAATAAACCTAATTTAGTTTAAACTTACCATAAAAATTTATTTGTATAACGAAACCTGCATAATTCTTGAACAATTGAGAGAATACTCTTATCAAGGGAAGGGAAATTATGAAACTCACCCCATACGGTCAAGCCATGTTTTTCGTCACGTTCAGTGGCGTAATTTCGTCGAAATCCTGGGGGGGGGCAAAGTTGGAGCCACTTTTCCCAAATCAAGTGAAAATGACAGTAAAAACTAAAAACAAGCCATTTGGTACCATAAAGGTACTATTTAGTGCTATAAAGGTACTTTATAGCACTATAAAGGTAAATATGTACTAAAAAAAACTGATCGGTTTCTGTTGAATTATGATTGTTTATCTTAACTTTGCCATGATTTTGGAAGAAACTAAATTTCAGCTGGAGGGGGGCGAACTGGGGTCTCGGGGCGGGGGGAAACGAGATCTGGGAGGGGCAGTGGCCCCCCTGCCCCAAAGCAAATTACGCCCCTAGTCAATTTAGTGCAACCCTTTAGGTCTAGTCTATAACAACCATGCACACAGACAGCATTAGAGCTCTAAATCAGTTTCTTCATTAATTCTTCATTAATTAAATTAATTAAAAAGTTTTAGTCGAGATGCAGCAGGAAGAGAGCAAGTTCCTAGAGTATCATAGTTCAACTCTTCTAAATTTTTTTTCTCTCGTCTTCTTTGCTGTCTTATTTTTATGTTATTGATTATACCAATTAATAAATGATTTGGATCACTTCATGCACGCCATTTGATGCAGCGGCTAGTCATACTTACCTGATTTTACTGTGAATTTAGAAAATAAAAGAATTAATCTCTCTCTAAGGTTGGCATCGTAATTTGTTTTAATTACAAAATTTTCATAATTCTGGAAAAGGGATCTTGAAAATGGAGAAAAATTCCAAATAAGAAAAGGGATCTTGATGGAAATCACATCAATAAATTCAAAAGGCCTGAGAGCTATGATGTCGTGGTTTCCAACATCTATCTATCAAAGTACAAGATTTTGAATTTTTCTTGAGAATATTGTCAGAGATGCGTGTTTTTCTTTTTAGGAATGATTGCACCGAATCACTGGTCACATGATATCAGGAAAGGGTTCATCTGAACACAATTATAAAGTTAGATAAAATTATATTAAATAAGCGAAGAGGTGGCTTCACACCAACTTGTCATGTTATGCCACAACTCTAGGTTTTTGACTCAGATATGACATGAATTAAAACCATCGAAAAGCTATTTAATTGACGTCCCAGATACGGAGCCTCCCTGGCTGATAAGCGTTTGTGCTTTTTCTCCTTAGCATATTAAATATATAAAAAGTTTTTTTTTACTGAAAGTAAGGAACGACATTAAAACTTAAAACGAACAGAAATTATTCCATATATGAAAGGGGCTGTCCCCTCATCAACGCCCCGCTCTTTACGCTAAAATTATTTATTACTTTAAAAAGTAGAGTTGTGACAAAGATTCAAACTTAGCGTAAACAGTGAGGCGTTTAGGAGCGGACAGCCCCTTTCATATACGGAATAATTTCTGTTCGTTATAAGTTTTAATGTAGCTCTTTACTTTCAGTTTAAAAAAAACTTGTTTTTTTATTTAATTTCTGAACGTTTTTCAACTAATGCAGGTTCGAATTTGGCTCACCGTACATGAAAAATTAACACGAAATTTGCAAAGTCAATTTTGTCAAGGTTTCACCCGGTGTACAATTTCCTCTAGAAATTTCACCTCCATAGATCACCCTCTCAGTGTGAAAATCTCCCTGTTTAAAACAACCGCTCCTCCCTCCGAAAATACTTCCCTCGAAAAAATATCCGTATGCTTCCCTACAATAACCAATAAAATTTGTAAACAATAGGCAAAGTTCAAAGCTTGTAGCCATTTCCCCGTGGGCGTGAGGGGTCAAGTTATCTACAAAACCGTAGATAGTAAATCTTTCGACTATTGTGAACCAAAATAGGCTACCTCAATTTTTGTATCCCAAGACTTTGGTGAAAGAATGGGCATGGGACGGAGGCTAGCTTTCCTGCAATATTGTGGTCAATTAAAAATGGCCCTACCATTTTTGCTTTTCGATTAAATGATGTCTCTTCGGATTTTCTACAATCACTTGTTCGATACAATCACCCCGAGGGGAAATTACACATTTTGTATAATAAGCGTAAAAATTCTGCAGTAGGGTTCTCTGATAAGCTTAATTTCATTGTTGGATTTTAATTACGACTCCTAGAATTTTAGGGGGATTTCAGCCTCAATCAGAAAATTAGGCAGATTTTCTATATTTACTTTCTATGTAGTATCTATATTTACTTACTAGTATATTATAGATATGGTATATATTTACTTTCAGTTAAGAAGTGGTGTGCTATCTATATATTTGAGGGTAACAAAACCGAATTCTGGGCTAACCAGACAGGTTTCTGGGCAAATACTTGTATGGAATACTGCGGGTACACCATATAGGCCTACGGCGACCTGAATTAAATTTAAGCTAGATAAAGTGAAATCGTGTCACTATTCTAGTTTTTCTAAGTCCGTCTTGCCTATAGCTTAATATATTCAAATTTGTTGCCAATAAAATAGGCTGTCGTGATGCAGAATTTCACAGTTTGAAAATCTCATTCCACGAGTACAGAATTAAAGTGGAACTTTGTCTCTCTCGAGGAAAAAATTCAGAAGAGAACTTGAACTGTTCTTCACTTTCTTAGAAAACTCAGAATTAAATTTGATCTGAATTGGAACTTTTTTCTCTTCTTTGGAAAAATTCAGAATTTGAACTAACTTTTTTCTTCTCTCCTGAAAGAAAAATTTAGAAGACATTTTGAACATTATTTCACTTCTTCGAGAAAACTCAGAATTGAAGTGGAAGTTTTTCTCTTCATGGAGAGTATTCAGAATCGAAATATAACTTTTTATGTAACATATTTTTTATATTAATATTCTACATGTCATTATTTCAATAAAAATATTTTATGTATTGCTTTGTTGGTTTTTGGAAAATATTGGTAAGGTCATAGTAAATTTAGTTTCAATAACTCTGATTTTGCATAAACTATTCAGATCCTTATTATGAATTCAAAGAAATTAAAACTGTTTTTTTACAAGAATCAGAATTAAAGTGGGACTTATACTCTTCTTAGGGAAAAATTCAGAATTGAACTATAGCTTTTTCTATCTTCCACGAAAGATTCAGAAGAGAACTTGAAAAAAAAATTCTCTTCACTGAGAAAATTCAGAACTGGAATATAAATATTTTTCTCTTCTTTGGAAAATTCAGAATTGAACTATAACTATTTTTTTCTATTCGTTAGGAAAATTCAGAAGAGAACTTCCGATTAATGTAAGCATTATGACGAAAAGCTGAACTTAACCGTAAAGAGATCTGATTATATGAAGACAGTCTTCTTCATATTTAGAATAACTCTCAATATCCAAGACAAGCACAAATTGAAATAAAAAGAACAACAGTTTTTGCTTTCAAAAGAAAGCAAACAGTGGCGTCTAACTGAAGATAAGGTGATGCTGCCACCCCATGTTTTCTACTGTTTACGTTGAAGTTTTTTATTCTCATATATTGTTTTTTCAAGAATCAATGTTCTAATACATGAACAATGTGATAAAAAAAAACGTTTTAATCACAAGATAGCATCGACAGCAAAAATCATTTGCTCTCACAAAGGACAAAGCCAAGTCCTATCAAACACCCCACTTGGCCTTCAATCGTACCTATTAAGTCAATGGAACTAAAGCTTCAGCTAAAAGGGTATTTTTGACAATTCCGTGTATTCTTGCTTCACACTAACTTTATTAGGATGACAAGTTTTCTCATTACAATAGCTTTGTGAGCCCTTCCTCTACATCGGTTGGTTCGGGCATAATCCCCAAAAAGCATAACTAGTACCAGGACGCACCCAGGATTATTTTTGGGGGACACGCCGCACGCGCACCATAAAGCATCGATTTTTACTATAGGAGGATAACCCATACGATTTTCACAATCTTTTTTCCTTTTTCTTCTTTTTTTCCCCTTTTCCTCTTTCTTTCGTTTTCATAGTATGATTGAAATTTCCGGAAACCTATAAGTTCAAAAATCCTTTTTTTGGATATTATATATATATATATATATATATATATATATATATATATATATATATATATATATATATATATATATAATATATATATATATATATATATATATATATATATATATATATATATATATATATATATATATATATAATGTAACATTTCTACTTACTTTTAATTTCTCTCAGCTGGCTCCTTTTTCCTCAATAAAAATTTTCAAACTGAGAAGATTCACCTAATCACCTTGGGTGGTTGGCTTTTGTTTTGATTCCAATAGATTCCCAAACATCACAAATCTAAGTGTCATTATAGCTTCATTTTTAGTTGATAAGATTTGATACATAGAAAGCTGATTTTTTCAACCTTTAGACGCCGGAAGTGAAGTGTCTGTTTATGAAAATAGGTGACTGCTTGTCTGTCTCTCAGAAGACAAGCAAAATTGTAAATTGTAAAACAGACAAGCAAAGATTGTAAATTGTCATATGTTTACGATAAATTTTTTTTCCTGAACCCATGAAAAATAAAAAAAAGTTTTGTTTACTATAAATCATGACTTTTTACTAGTTTTTACTAGATTTCGGGAAATTTACTAGATCCTCTAAATTTACTAGATTTTTTTTTTTACTAGATCTAGTAAAATCCTACTGACGGTGGCAATCCTGACGGACACCCAAAGAACAAAACTAGGACAATTACTCTTGATTCTTATTATGTTTGGTTGAGATTCGACTGCCCCTTCAACTAGAGGTCCTGATATCAAAAAGGTAATAGTCCGTCACCGAAAAATGTCAAATCGGGTCTGACCCCAAATAAGCAAAAGTAGGACATTGATATTTAATTCCCAACAAGTTTTGTCACAACCTGTTGTGACAAATATGGTGATGATAAGAATTTAGAAACACACTTAGCCCATGGAGTTTGACCAACGTAGGACACTTACTCCCACTTCCCAACAAATTTGGCTAAGAACCGGCAACCAATTCAGGTATAGACAACTAGATGTCATAAATAACAAGAATTTGGGAGCCACGCCGCCTCATAGAGGTCAGAAGGGATGCGTATTTTAGAACAGCCTCTATCGAGTTTAATCGGCTACAAACTAGATCAAGCAGTTCGTAGTAACGAACAATAAGTAAGGAGCCAAACTATGTAAGTTTGGCTCCTTACTAAATAGTAACCAAAACTATAAAAAACAGAATTTTGATATCAAAATATACATCAAAAGAATTGGCTTTTATGCTTATTACAAATATATAAGATTAATTAAGTTTAGTGTTGCCAATCAAAAGCCATGAGCCTGAAAAAATTTCCTTGATTATAGAAAAAGGGGGTAAACACCCCCAAAAAGCCAAGAAATCTTGATGGCACCATCAGGTTCAGTATATCAGGGAACCTTACTCTAGAGGTTTCTAGCTTCCATCTGTAAAAATGTGAAATTTCGCCTTTTTTGCCAGAAGAAAAATCACGGATGCGTGTTTAGTCGTTGTTTTCTTGTTGTTTTTTTTCCCTGGATGTGATGGTATCGAACACCAATGGTACTAAAATATCAGAAGACGGCTCATTCAAACGGGAATTAAAAGTTCTAATACCCTTTTTAAGTGACCAAAAAGATTGGTGGGCAACTGGCCCCACTCCCGCGCTCTTTTTTCCCAAAAGTCGTCCGATAAAATTTGAGATAGCCATTTTGCCCAACATACTTGATAGGTCAGCTATACCTTTGGGGATAACATGATCACCACAGCCCCTAGGGAAGGGACTGTAAGCTATGGAATTGGCTCATTGTTGCGTAGCCTATAGTGCTTTTTATTGGGAAGTATACAGCTATTCTTCGGAGGGGGGGGGGGGGGTCCGTGGGTAGAATTCTCCATGGGAAGGGTAGTTTCTGGGGTGAACTTTTTCAAGGGAAAATTTTACACAGGAGGATTTTGCCATAATCTTATACGGAATTCTTTCTATTTGTCTTACTTTCTCTTTGCCGAATCTATCTTACATGTTCTGGGGGATCTGTCCACAGGAAATTTTCAGTGGGGTTAGAATTGCCTGGAAGATTTTTTTGTGAGAGATTTCCGCAGGAAAACTTTCCAGGGGGGGGATTTCCGGGAGAACTTTACACGGAGGGGGATTTCCCACATGATTTGAAAAGCCACCAGAAATTGAAGTCTTTTCCAAATGAAAGCATGTTAAGGAGAATTTTTCAGGAGAAATCATCCGCAGCAAATCTTCCGGAGAAACTCAGCGAAGATAAAATTCCCTGGGGGAATTCTCCTGGGGGAGGGTATTTCACGTTGGAGGAACTTTTAATGGAGGAATTTTTTATATGTGGAGGGAATTTTTCTTGGAGAGGGAGCCGGTTTTCCCCGCATTATTTGAAAAACGATCAGAAATTAAACAAACAAAAAAGTTTTTTTCAATTGAAAGTAATTAGCAACATTGAAAATTAAAACGAACAGAAATTATTCTGTATATGAGCAGAGTTGCCCCTCCTGAGACCTAGAAGAGATACGAGATCTTTTTATCTTAGGATTCTAAAGGATATTTCCAAGTTCTGTAGAAGTCCGGTGTAGCAAGTTCACTTTGGGAGCTAGGAGATTTCGTTTTACTTTTTGTTAATACTATTTAGCAGGTTAGAATAAATTAGTTTCGGTTTTTTCTGAAATGACTAGAAAAACATCAAGCTTCACAGAAACTTTTCTTTTTTGTTTTCACGGTTCAAAAAATAATTCCGAAGTTCTATCTCTTACGGTTACCCACCTTAACGTAAAAAGCGATGATCAGGATAAAAAAAAAAGAGACCAATAGCGATACTCCCCAAAACATTAAGATGAGATTTAAAAAGCGACCTGGTATTTTATCTTTTTATTATCGTTATTTTTTTTTTTTTTTTTTTTTTGTAGTCATTGCTTTTAGGTACCGAACCAACGATAAGAGGGTAGGGGGCAGGCCCATACACATACATCTCTTTGGTAAGGGGGTAAAGTTTTGGGGGCACAAACAAAGAAACTACAAATCATAAAAATATGCAAAAGTTTATAGTAAAATCTCATTCTTTCAGGTCCCAAATACCCCCCTGTATGTGATTGGCTAGGGATAGTTACCTCGCCTGAAAGCTAAAAAAAAAAATCGTAAAAAAGCAGGATTATAAAATGTTCGGAAAATGAATAAAATTTTTCTAGAAAAATACGTTTTAAAACCATTGCCTCCCATTGAAGAAAAAATAAAGATTACCATACCCTAGATAAAGTTATACAGGGCCTCCACTTGTACGACAAGTCAGCCATGAATATTTTCTTTTCATTTGATTTTTTCTTATTTCTTTTTTTATATCTTTGCTCTAAGTTTTTTGATTGGATAAATTATTTTGTATGAAACTTTCTTTCAGTTCCTTCTTTTGTAATACGGATGAAATTGTTCAGAGAATAAATTTAAGAGATCTAAATTTCCTTTCATGACATAGATGTGCACGGTTCCTCTCTTGTCTCCTGGCACATATCCACCCCAACTTTTGTAAAAAGGAAAAAGTGATTCCGTCTTCCTCCATTCTAAGCATCTGTTTTTATTCGTTTGACACTTGAAATTCATATGGAACAAATTTTCTACTCTACTCAGTTTTCTATTTTCCATGTGCATGCAATCTTGTTGTCATCTCTTCTTTGAGGGCATATATTTTTATTTCCACGTTTGCTTCTGACGAGACGTGTAACAAGTCGCTAATATTTTCCCATTTAATTTGTCCGCAGCTAATGTCTGTAAGCCTTTGCAATTTCTCATTCATACAAAAAAGTCAAATAATGAATGGAGTTGAATTCTAAGTGTTTTATTGCTTTTATTACTTCATTTATGATTGCTTCTTTCATTTGTATTGTTTCTTTTTGTGGATTTTGCTGCATTTGTTTTTTCTTCTTTGTGTTATGTGAGTCCTTCGGTAAATGTGAAATAAAGTTTCAAACAGTTCGTTGTAACAAACTGTAAGCAAGGAGCGACTCGACTCAATAGTAACCGAAACTGTCAAAAACAGAATTTTGATATCAATAGATATATCAAAAGAATCGGCTTAATATGTTGATTCAAAATGTAGAAGATTCATTAAGTTTATTTTTAAACATCAAAAGCGACGAGCCAGAGAAAACTTGCCTGATTTTTGAAAAAAAAGGGGGAATTAAACCCTAAACGGCAGTGAATCTCAAAGAAAATCACACCTACTGTAGACAACCCTACCGTAGAGGTTTCACGATCAAATGTTCAAAAATGTGGAATTTTTGTTTTTTGCCAAAAGAAAGATTATTGATGCGTGTTTTTTTTTTTTTTTTTTTTTTTTTTTTTTTTTTTTTTTATAGGGGTTATCTTATCGAACCAGTGGTTCTAGAATATCGTATGAGGGCTCATTTGAAAATAAATTGAAAGTTCTAGTGTCATTTTTAAGCGACCAAAAAGATTGGAGATGAGCTAGCCTCCTCCCACGCCCCTTTTTTCTTAAGTGGTTCGATAAAAATTTTGAGATAGCCATTTTGTTCAGCATGGTTGAAAAATACAATAAATATGTCTTTCAGGATGACTCAATCCCCCACAGTCCCCAAGGGAAGGTCTGCAAGTTATGAACTTTGCCCAATGTTTAGGTCCAATAACTATGCCAGTAGAGATAGCATGCCCCCCACAGACCCTGGGAAGGGCCTTGAAGCTATGAAATTTGCCCGTTGTTTACGTATAGTATTTGTTATTGGGAAGTATGCATACATTTTTCGGGCGTGGGGGGGGTGAATTTCATACTGGGGGATTTTCCATGGGAAGAAATTTCCATGGAGAATGAAGTTTATGGGGGATGAACTTTTCAGGGGAAATTTTCCACAGTAGGAATTTGCCAGAATTCCTCTACGAAATTAAATTAAAAAACAAGTTTTTTTAACTGAAGGTAAGGAACGACATTAAAACTTAAAACGAACAGAAATTATTCTGTATATGATAGGGGCTGTCCGCTCCTCAACGCCTCACTCCTTACGCAAAAGTTTTTTATTATTATGGTTTAACAGAGTCAAACTTTAGCATAAAGAGCTAATGAAAAGATCCTCCCACGTAACACCTGACCCATCCCCCCCCATCACCAGAAAGAAATCCCCAGTGAAAACGTCTGTATACTTCCCAATAACCAATATTATGTGTAAATATTGGCCAAAGTTCATAACTTGCAGCCCTTTCCCCGGGAACTGTGGTGGATTAATCATCCTCAAAGACATAGTTATTACATTTTTTCGACCATGTTGAACAAAAGGGCTATCTCAAAATTTTGATCGGGTGACTGTCGAAAAAGATGAGCTTAGGAAGGGGCCTAGTTGCCCTCCATTTTTGTTCACTTAAAAAGGGCACTAGAAATTTTAATTTCCGTTTGAATGAGCCCTCCCGAGATATTCTAGGACCACTGGGTCGATGCGATCCCCCCTGGGGAAAAAAACAACAAAAAAATACGAATCCGTGGTCTTTCTTCTGGCAAAAAACACAAAATTCCACATTTTTGCAGATAGGAGCTTGAAACTTCTAAAAAAGGGGGTGCTTCCCCCTTTTTCCGAAAATAAGGCAAATTTTCTCAGGCGCTCAGGCAAATTTTCATGCATCTTTTGGTATCAAAATTCCATTTTTTAGAGTTTCGGTTACTATTGAGCCGGGTCGCTCCTTACAGTTCACCTTACTTACAGTTCGTTACTACGAACTGTTTGATAACACTAAATTTGATATTAGAATATACCAACAACGCCAGTCAGCGTCAACTAAAGACGAAAGGTTTTAGAAATTTCGCAGAGATTATTTGACTAAGATCCCTGACAATAATGTATGTAGCAATAGGGTGTTGCTAGACCAAAACGAAACCTAGTAGATTGAGCTTTCTCTTCAAAACTTTTTGAACAAGAATACCTTCTGTACAAGTAGGGCCGGATTTAAAGCTTTGACGCTTCTAGGCCGAAGCGTTTTTGCCGGTCCATTTTTGCGAGTATTTTCGGGGAAAGCCCCGAAATTTCAGGGATATTAAAAGAACTGAACAGAACGCATCTGATGAGCCAAAAGAAATGAAAGAGTGAGGTGCTACTGAAGTCTCAGCTGCCATTCTCGGGCTGCCATTCTCGGCGACAGAGTGCATTCGGCACTTTGACGATAAATCACACCAGTCCATATTTTGTTAAGAAAAAAATCACTCAGTGTTAATTTATTGTGCTCCCTGGCATTGTGCGCCCCTAGGCCCGGACTTAGTGGGCCTATTGGTAAATCCGGGCCTGTTTACAAGTAGTACGCAAGCCGCGTACTTGCCCCCCCCCTCCTCCCGACCCCATTCAGAAATTTCTTGGCGGCGGAAATAAGAATCGCTGCAGTTTTTCAAAGATTGCTCGAGATTAAGACTGACAAATAACAATATTATTCTCTAAAAAATAGGTACATTTATTTAATCCTCAAATGAAAAAAATCTGAGGCGCCATAATTAGCGTGTAAAAAAAAACATGAAATTAAGATTTTTTGACGAGTAGGGTATGAAACATAGTTCACACCTCCTGATCTAACATAATTCAGGTTTCCAGAATTAAATCATTCAAGTCGATGATATTACTTATCCCTCGAAGCTTTTCTAAATTCGACAAATTACACAAAAAACAAGAAATGGCAAATAGCCACTATTTGTGCTAAAATCAGCGCATTTTTCTCCGGCAAATGTGCATATTACAAAATACAACAAGAATGGCTGACATTTTTATGACATTCCTCTTTTGCAGCTACACCTGAATCGTATGATTTCTCAAACTGCAAGTAAGAAAATTTGTGTGCTAAGTATTCGGCGTGGTTAAGATAATATTGTACTAATATCAAGATTTAGCAAGAGCTAATTTAACCCAATCAGATTTTTCATGGAATTTTCTGATTGGCAGAAAAATTATATGAAAAGTTTGGATTGGCTCAAATTGGCGTTAGTTAAACCTCAGTTCTAGTAACCTCTCACTGTGAAGGGGCCTTTCTAGATTTTAATCAACAAAGACTAGTGAATTAAATCAATACAATTCCCGGACAAGAGCTGGAGAACAGGTCCGGCATCAGGTCGCTTAATGCTATTGGACATGAGACAGAAGGTATGGAGTCGAAACTAAGAAAAGGATCAGCAAGGGTTATCAAAGGGAAAACTTTAGTGTTGTTTGTTTTTTTTTGTTTTTTTTTATTGCACCTTGGGTGAAACTGACAAACTTTACTAAAAATGTCCTCTTTTTTGCCGTTTTGAATCCTTTTTTTCTGTTCAGATCTAACCCTCACTAGTTATGTTTTGTTTTTGTTTTTTCCAGAAAAAATGTACTCAAGCTTTTCTGGCTCATATCCTCTTGTTAACTGGGTATATCTTTTCGAGTCGATTGAGTTCTCCTTTGCTTTACTTTCAGTCAAAACAGCAGCCCTGTCCAAAAATTTAACTTGATAAGACACATGACTGTGCTTGCATTGGTTGTGTTTGCTAATTCAATTAATGCTAAAATGTCTCAGGTCAACGCAAGACCCCGCTCAGATCATCAGTAAATGTGTTACATTAGCCGTGATCAACAAAGGCAGCTGGTGATCTTTTTTATATTTCCCTTTTTATTTGCGGGTGTCTATGGGAAAAGAGGTCACCAGCCGATTGAAAAAATCCTTAATCGACCCTTCAATCTTGACCAAAACTAATCTAACACACTGTTTTTGATCAAAATGATTGAGTCATTCAAACCTTCTATCAGTCATGGTAAACACTCAAGCGTCAAACAGGTTCCTAGATGGTCAATTATGCTTGAGGCAATCGATTGACGGAAGCTTTTGATCAAAATGATTGACCGTCTAGGACCTCCTAGACGTACCTAGGCCCTCCTCCTTAAGTACATAGATTGAAGGTTCTTATTCTACAGCTGCTGCATAGCTTAGCCAATTCTCCCCTGTTTGGGCAGTGTTCACCAATAAAAGGCATTGCTTAAAAATAAACAAAGTACTCGGCTACCTAAGTTACTAAATAAATAAAGAACGTTATAATAGCCTATGATTTAGCTTTTTCTTTTAATTTTCGCTTACCTTCACAAAGTAAGCCATTGTTGCAACAGAAGTTTTTTCAAGGCAACTGAAAATACGTAATCCATAAGTTTTCAGACTTCGTTTGAAAAAAAATCCAACTTTCCCTAAAAATCCTTACCTTATCCCAGATCCCCTAGAGTATCTAGGTTCAAATAAGTTTCCCTAAAAGAAGCGATTTTCGTCTAAAATAATGTAATCCCCCAGAAGTAGAAGGCCAGAACATTTAATAACTGTAATTCGTATTCTGTTTGTTGCTGTTTGCTTGTTCTTGTTTTCTGTTTGTTTTTTGTCTTTTTTTTTGTGTGTGTCCGTCTTTTTATATATTACGGTTTATCAATAAATAATAATAATGATAATCTGGGGAAAATCTGTTGGTTAAGTTGCATAAAGCTACGTTCAGATGTTGGAATCAGCAATGGACCAAGTCTTTGAGTCTTCAAGTAATTGGTCAAAATATTATGGGCTAACGCTCAACAACGTTGAACACAGAAACTTGATCCAAGACTTTGTTCAGCGTCTGAACGCAGCCTGGATTAAAAACAAACCTGGACAATTTTCAGGTGACTCGTCACCCTTATCTGCGCAGTCCCCTTCGCCATCACATAGCCAAGATTGTGCTATGCAATGTCCGTCGCCACAGTCAAATTCATGAGTTGAACATTGAGCTGGAATGAAAATTGTTGGTTAGAATGTCAAATAGGTTATCAATGCCAAAACACGACGTGTTTTTTTTTTTTTGTTCATAAAGCCCAACTTAAAATACGTCTCAAAAGAAAAGTGCAATCATCATCTAAAGCCAAAAGTAGGTCTTGGTATCTATTATGATTGGGGACTCAACAGTTTCAGAAATATATATATATATATATATATATATATATATATATATATATATATATATATATATATATATATATATATATATATATATATATATATATATATATATATATATATATATATATATATATATATATATATATATATATATATATATATATATATATATATATATATATATATATATATATATATATATATATATATATATATATATATATATATAGCCTACATTTGTGTTCCTGTTTTTCGCAATAAACCTAACAAAGAACCAGGATAAGGCACACATTAGGTTATGGGAAAAAATCCTATCTCTTACTGACTTGAAACAATTTGGGAACCTAAAATCCACCTCTACTTCCCATTACCTCGTTTCTCTTATTGATCACATCGGGAAACCCCTCGAAAAGCCTAATTCCTGGCTAAATTTAATTTCCATTGACCTTCAGAAAGCATTTGACGTTGTTAATCACAATGTTTTAGTTGAGAAACTTGCTAGCGAATTCAATATTGACCACTTATTGGTAAAATTTGTTGCCTTCCTTTTAACAAATAGATCCCAGGTTGTCAAATACCAGATCCATTATTCAAATCTTCTCCCTGTCCACAATGGCATACCCCAAGGTACTCTCCTAGGTCCCCTCCTTTTTTCAGTAATGATCAACAGCCTCGCAAAGCAATTTCCTGAGCGATGGAAATTTGTTGATGACCTAATGGTTGTTGGACTTGCTTCAGAAATTTAATAAGTGACCCTATGAGTATCCTCAATGAAATTGGAGACGAGGCCTTAGACTTAGACATGACACTAAACGCCTCTAAGTCTATGATAATGCCCATTTGTTTCCTCAAATCCTCGCCCTATTTTCTTAATCCTATCCCTCCTGAAATTTCTGTGTCATCATTTAAACTACTTGGCGTCACAATTTTTTCAAATTTAAAGTGGGATATCCACGTTAAAGACATCAGCCATAGAGCTAATGTGTTTATCGCCCTCCTTAAGCTCCTAAATAAATTCAGCGTCAGTAGAGGAGGGGGTACCAGCACAAACAGGACCACGTGGTTTATGGTCCATACATGGGCATAGAGTCATTAGGGGGAACACGTGGTTAATAGGGTCAATGACCTCTTTTTCCAAGGTCGATTTATTTGATGTTTCTATGTGTAATAGCTCCGGGACGAAGGTTGCACATGCGCAATGAATTCTAACGGGGACAATGTTATTGATCTAGGACTCGAGGGGGACGTGAATTTCCGAGGAC
Source organism: Artemia sp. Qi Xiang Cuo (assembly GCF_049724085.1). Lineage (NCBI taxonomy): Eukaryota > Metazoa > Arthropoda > Branchiopoda > Anostraca > Artemiidae > Artemia > Artemia sp. Qi Xiang Cuo. Next base: position 70,716,833 of record NC_142794.1, on the reverse strand, counting down.
TTGATTGCGTAATCGATCACGAATGTCATGGTGTCCAGAAATAGTATTTGTTGTTGTTGTAAGTGCACGCTCTCAGCGAATGTTATGATCCAGAAATAGTATTTGTTGTTGTTTTGGTCATGTACATGCTCGAGGCGAATGTCATGGTGTCCAGAAATAGTATTTGTTGTTGTTGCTCTCGAGCCAAAATGTTAAGACTTTCCCGGAAACAGTTAGATCATGTGTTTCCTTCTCAGCCAATCAGCGAGCCGGATACATCCTCCTTCTCAGCCAATCAGAGACCTGCTTACATATGATTTTCCCCGTTACATAACAATTCACCCTTGAGATTTCGTATATAACGGACATGCAATGTGATTAAATTATCAGAAAGTATTTTGACACTGTGCAAACAACAATGGATAAATTTGATGAACTTGAAGCCTTGGCAACTTCAATTTACCATGTAAGTACATTTTTTATTTTCAAACGAATTTTCCTTGGACATCCTCCAATATATTCAGCTAAAACGTAAATATATTCCTTTACCCCAAATCCCCCCCCCCCAAACCATACAAACATCATTATACTCACTAGGAAAACATAAAATATATTCTTTTACCCTCAAACCTAACCCCATCCCACCATTGTTTTACAATCCCAAATTCTCGCAAAAAGAAATACCATTTTGATAAATTCCTTCCCTATATATTTCCAGCTAAATCCCCCCCCCCGCCTCCCACTCTAATACAAACTCCACTATGCAATCTTTATAGTCTTTAGAAGACTATAAAATATGCTCTGTTTAACCATCTAAACCCCCCACTCCTTACGACTTTAATTCTTGCAATAGAAATAATACTCTTTTTATCGATATTTCAAGCTAAAGTGACCGCTGACTTCTGTCAATTTTTATTGAAAATGCCGTTCTGTTTTGACACAAGACTCCAGTGCGTGGCTAAAATTAGCTGTCACCCCTTTTACAGCACTTACTGTAAACGCGGTCTAAGATCAAAATGGAACTATTTCTCCTGTCAAATTAAAGCGGTTTCATGCAGACAATTGCAATTTATTAAGCGCAGGCATATACAATCTCTTTTTGGAGAACCAGCGAAATCTCGTTATTTTCAAATTAAGATCTAACAATATATTTAGGACATTGGCGTTTGGGGCAGGGGGCCATGCCTCAATTCTATCGCCATCTATGTAAGGTGAAAACAAACTGTTTCTTCGCGTGAAAAGTAAGGGGGGTGAGTTTAAAAAAAAGATTCATTGCTTTATTATGCGTAAATTGAATAGCATTTTTGCCATATCTTTCGGTGGAGGGAGGGGGTATTTTTCCATGTCTTTTCTGAGGGATATTTTCCGTGGGGGTTATTTTCCGTGGGCTGTTTTTTCTGGGGGTAGGGTAATAGCCGGCTTTTGAATGGCTCAGTGAGTCGTAATTCTCAGATTCAAAAAAGGATGCAATTAGTATATTTCACGAGATTTTTTATGTTGTGCTTTCTTAGTGATAAACTAAACAAAATTATATGGATGAGGTACTAACGTTCTTTCTGTGAAAAAGGGGCAAATTATTTCAATACTAACTTTTTCCCTTCTTTTTAAGGCCAATTATGAAGAATGTATGGCGCCGCCCGCTAAGAAAGCCAGAGATGACAAGACAGCCCCATCAGTGCCAGCCCCAATGCAGCCTGGGTTTAAGTTAAAGAGAGAGTGGACGGCTACCAACCCTACCGAAGCTATGCAAGATCGTGAAATAGCCGGCCCAGTCGCGCAAGAGCATAGCGACGCCACCCCGTCCACCTTCCACCACACTGTACCTGGACCCGGCCCAGGCGCGCAAGAACATAGCGACGCCACCCCGTCCACCCTCCAACACACGTTACCTGGACCATCCGGCACCCAAGCTCAGAGGGATTATGCAAATGTAAGCATTTTGTCCTACCTTTCTATTTCTTCCAATGTTTTTTCTTTTTCAATCCCAATATAAACATATCTCTGTGAGATATTAACCCCTTATTACATATCTAAATGTAATTTTTTATGCAGAGAAACCGCTCTTTTCTAATCTTTGCTATCGCTTCGATATCTCATAATCGAATATTCTTAGGTAATTTCTATTATTAATCACTGCCTTTGAAACTCAAAATGCGATTTTTTCTAATCTTTGCTATTTTCTCTATTGCTATCACATATATTTTTAGGTACCTTTGAAACTCCGTGAATGCTCTTTTTTACATAATTTTGAGAGAGATTATTCCATCTGTCACACATTGTCGTTCTAATTTACACTGAATATTTCTATTGTGCCATGTTTCGCTCTTACATAGAATAAAAGAGCTGCAATGTCCTAAAATATTAATTTTGCAGACAATTTGTTCTCCGCTATTTCAGAAAACACAGAATTACGCAAAGGCCATTGAAACCGTGATTGACTAAAAACCGCTAATGTAAAACAGGGAAAGGAGATGGCAAAATTATTTATAACCTCGCGCAGGGTGCTTTATGTCAAAACATAGCGGTTTAATACATAAGAAGTGTATTGGGAAAGTGACTTAACAATTCTCAACATGTTGAAGTTCAAACTCGTTCATCTAACCTCCATAATTAACAACTCATGTGTTCACCGAACCTGTAGAAAGGAATTAGAAATATTTCAACTTTTTTGAGACATTATGTAAATGCCTGGGAGCCGTGGAGCCGGTGGGCTAGGGAAGCGTTGTGGGAAGCGCTGCGGGATCCAAGAAGTGCCACAGGGGTACTCTGTGGCTCAGAAAAGTGCCACGGGTCCGGGGAGCATCACCAGGGTGCGCCACGTGTGAAGGAAGGGGTGGGGGACTTGCCCCGGGTCAGGGAAACGCCAAGGGCTCGAGAAGCATCGCGGGAAGCGTGGCGGGCCCCGAGAAGCGCCACCGGGATGCGCTGTGGCTCCGAAAAGTGCCACGGGTCTGGGACGCGTCACAGGGGTGTGCCACGTGTCAGGGAAGCGTCACGGAGATGCAGTGTGGGAAAGTGTTGTGAAAAAAGACAAATTTAACAAATTTAAAATAAGCTATTTTTTCTTTGAACAAAATCAAATTGCAGCCTTCCATGTAAAGCGGCATTTTAGATTGTATTTATATTATATTAAATTGGTTTTTCTTTCAGTTGTATTAACCAAATATTATTAAGCAATAATAATCCAAATTTTAAAAGCAGTAGGGATGATTTGAACACTTTGAAAATAAACTATTTTTCATCTATAGTGTCATATCTTAGATTATCTTCAGTTGTATTAACCAAATGTTATTAAGAAATAATAATCCAAATTTTAAAAGCAGTAGGGATGATTTGAACACTTTGAAAATAAGCTATTTTTTCATTTATAGGTTGTCCTGGTTCCATACTCCCCATCTCCCCCCTGCTCGTCAGTTGGAGAAGGAGAAGAAGATGCACATGTGGAGCTCTCCAACAATTCACTATGGGATGATTTACACCAAATTCCAGATAATATTGATGAGTTTCTAGATGATTTTTTAACTAATTTAGATAATAGCACAGTTGAACAGGGGAATCAATGGCAGTAACGTTTGCTGGTTCTTTGTTTTTCATCAATTCATCTTTATATTCCATAGTGATATTTTCTACCATTGCCCTTTTTATTTTTCTGGAAATTTGACTGTTTATTATCACATTATTACTACACAGGTAACAGTTTCGGCATGTAGGCAAGATATGGTTTATGATATTAGTAGAAGAGTAGGCCTTTCTTTTTTTGATCTTCCATTGAATGCTAATACATGAAAGCTGACGATAGGATGTATCAGGAGTTGTCCTCTATCATCAACGATATGTTGGCATTCTCTTTGAGTGCAATCATCTCTTGAGATCTCAATCTCGCATATCCACCAACATAAGAGTTGAATTTTTTCGGTACTCCAAAGAAATCTAATTCATTACTGTCATGACAATGCATGCATACATTTCCAATAGTACTACCACTTGTACTTGTTTCATAGTTTAAATAATTCTCCTTTTCGGCATTCAATGCTACAATAACATTGTCATGTCAACACACTTTATTAAAGTACTCCATCTTCACTTTTTTAAAGCTATGACATGTGTTTATCGTTCCACAGTGTAAAAAATACTGATTTAATACATGCAATAGACTAGGTAGTGTCGATAGCCAGCCATAGAGTACCAGTGGGAAAGCCACATCGTGTCTCTGAGCAAGCATAGAGTACAATTGTTATAGCCATAAGCATATTTCACGTCATTTTAAGATACGTAAAAAAAAAGTTGAATAATTTCGAAGCTTAAAAAAATAATTTGTTTTTTATGAAAAAAAATACTGAATTAGAACCATCAGTCCTCATCATTAGGAGTATAGGTATGCACAAGAATATATTTTTTCAGATTTTGTGTGGTTTCGCAAGAAAATAGCTCGTCTTTAACAAACTTAGCCATAGCTAATTGAAACTTACTATAGATATCTTCATTTTTAGTTCAATTGCGTAGATAATAAAGAAACATTTGACATTTTTTTCTGATTTTGTGTGGTTTCGCAAGGAAATAGCTCGTCTTTAACAAACTTAGCCATAGCTAATTAAAACTGTCTATAAATATCTTCATTTTTAGTTCAATTGCGTAGCTAATAAAGAAACATTTAACATTTTTTCTGATTTTGTGTGGTTTCGCAAGAAAATAGCTCGTCCTTAAAAAATTTTTAGCCATCTGCGATTAGTTCAGAAAGAAGCAATAGTCTGATTATTCTGAAGCATTTCAAGTCAGATTTTTACCGGGGTATTAAATAAGTACCATTTTTACACCACCTTCAAAACTTAATTCCCCCTTTTCGTATTATATTAACTAAATACTGGCTCCCATACTTCAGATAGAGCAGCCAAAATAGAGCTTAGCCAATTCTAAATTTAATCTTTTTTTTAATGTTATTAATTAAACTGAAAAAAAAATTAATATCTAAAAAGCCCCCGATAAATATTGGCTAGTTTGGTGTGGCATAGATAACGCAATTTTTTGACTAATAGCAATAAAGTAACATAAGAAAAACAATCTGTCAAGGGACAATAACTAATTCAGAAGGAAGTAAAAGTCTTTATATTCTCAAGTATTTAAAATCATATGTGTGTAGTAATGTTCAATTAGTATCATTTTTACACCCCCCTCTCTAATTAATATCCCCTTTGCACATTATTTTAATTAAGTACTTGCCCCATTCGGACTTGTTCATTGTCTTGGTTAATTTACGATTTCTTATAGGCCACTGGCCTAATTTGGGTTTGTGTGTACCCCATTATTTTTTGTGTGGGTTCCACTGTAACTGAATCCCCGTGCAACTGAACCCCAAGCAACTGAACCCTTGTGCATCATGCCCTCGTTCAGCTGATCCCTCTTTAACTGACCCCTCATGCAACTCACCCCCCCCCGTGCAACTCCACCCTATTTAGCTAAACCTCTTGTAACTGAACCACCTTGCAAATGAACCTCTATGAAAATGAACCCCCCGTATAACCGAACCTCCGTACAAATGAATCTCCTATTCAAATGAACCTCCGTATAATCTAACCCTCGTATAACCAAACCCCCGCACAACTGAACCCCCTCAGCTGTCTGATAAATGGATCTTACCATAGAAGTTACAGCTAGCTGGCTACAAAGTGTTCGTGGGGCATAGTGAATCACGCTTTCTCTCCTCAAATTCATGTCAGTGCTGCCAGTCTCATGATTGAGCTTTGGTCGTTCTTGGCTTGACGCCTGAATATAAAAAAATCAATGTAAATAAAAATCAATTTTTAGTTATTCACTAGATATTTAAATACGATGTATAAAAAAGAAATACAATTTCAACTATTAGCTACATTTGAAATTTATTCAGAATATTAATGGTGGGCACCCATTCCTCTAACTCCTCTTCTTTTTTTCAATAATTACCCCTTAAGTAAATACACATGCAGACATACAATGATCGTCTCAACTATATATGGCAAGGAAGATAGTTGCTATCTGTTGAGTTAAAAATAAAATTGTTAGAAACGCTATTTCACCGAGATATCTTTGTACCTGGCCATCGGCTTAGAAGCTAGCGAAAAATATACCATCTGAAGCATTTCAAATCAGATGTTTACTGGATATTAAATAAGTACCATTTCTACACATCCTTCAAAACTGAATTCCCCCGTTCCTAGCATTATTTTTAACCCCAATTATTAAGTTCGGTTAAGCTATGAATGCATATAGCCATAAAAGTGCAGTTTTTGACGCATCAGTCACACACCCTCCCCCAACAATGCCACAAGAATGAGCCACAAATACATAGAAATATTTAGAGCCGATGAGCCTATAACTGTATTGGAATGCCTTAACATACATTTTTAGATACTATACATGAAAAAAAAAATACAATTTCAACTATTATTTTATTCCGAATATTAATTGGGGGCGCCCCTTCCCTCTACTCCTCCTCTTTTTTTTCTCTACGATAATGACCCCCTGTGTAGATATACTCACGGTTATAAAATGACCGTATCTATAAGTTTGCTTAATTAACAGCGCAGTGAGATGTTATCTCACAAGAAAACAGCCTTCTACTGAACAGAACTGTTGTGAACATATGAATCTTATCATAGCTCGCATATTTTCAGAAAATTCACCTTTCTGTGTAGAAACTCAAAATGATAGATAGTTCTGTATAAAACTCATAATGCGAGATAGGAAATAAAAAAAGTTTATATAAGTCGACGAATAAAGTATGTTTACTAACTAATATAATTCTTTTATTGTCCATTAGAACGAGCAAGTTGATTCTAATAGGTTTATTCGAAATTCTATTAATGAACTGACACAGAATGAACTATTCACTTATATATATATAGCAAAAAAAAGAATGATTATAACCAACTTTAAACTGGTAGTTCTAGAAGGAGACCATTTTTTGAATTCGCAATTTGATATTTTATAGTTTTTGGTTAAGAAAAAAAAATGTTAGTATGAAGGCACGTAAAACACCAGTCTCTTTGCATTGTGTAATCTCAAGTGTACTCTCAAAACGTGTTTGTTCACTTTATAGTTCTTTGATACAAAAGGTTTGGTAACTTTTTGCAATATGTACGTCAAACTGCTCTATATATTCTTGTAGGCGTCGCGGTGCATACTAGCTTACTACTCTTCCTTTTGACAAAAATATTAAAGTCCACATTTTTTTAGATAAAAGCTTGTAACCTCTACAGTAGGTGTTTTTGACATGCTGAATCTGATGGTATAATTTTCATTTACATTCTATGACTTTTAGGGGTTATTTTATCCCTTTTTTGAACATCAGGCAAATCTTATCAGGCTCGTAGCCTTTGATGAGTATAACTAAACTTAATGACACTTTTATATTTGGAACCAGCGTAATAAGTTAATTCTTTTTATATAGCCCATCTATATCAAAAGATATTTAATTCCAAATATCATGGGAACTAACCCCTGGCCCTCACTGCATACCCCTTCCCAAAAAAGACTTATTAACGACATTTTATTCCAAAATTTCTGAGGGCTGACTCCTGGCTCTCCCTCCATTACCTTATCCCCCCCTCCCCCTAAAAAAAGCTTATTAACGATATCCTTAAAACAATATTCTAAAAATCACAGGAGCTGACTCCTGGCCTTCTCTCTATGGCCCACCTGAAATACTGTTTTTTAACGATATTCTATTTTAATAACCATAGAAGCTGACCCCTGGCCCTTCCTTCACGGCTTAACCCCCTCCCACCACGAAAAATAAAGAAAACAACACAACTACCTATTAACGATATTTTCTGACAAAATTTTGATAGCTGTTTCCGGGTTCTCCTTCCTTGGCCCGACCCCCCCCCCCCCCCAAAAAAAAAGAAACAACTTATTAACTATATTTTATTTTGAAAATCATGCGATCTGTCAGGCCATTGACCTTTCCCTCCCCCCCCTCTCCCCCCCAAATATATTAACGATACATTAATTTGAAAATTGTGTGAGCTGACCCATGGCCCTCCCTCCATGACCCCCCTCCCAGTAGAAAAGTCATTAGCATTTATATTCCAAAAGTTTTGGTCGGAAGATTTTGAGAAAAAAGGGCATGGGAGGAGACTTAGTTGCCATCCAATATTTTTGGTCACTTACAAAGGGTACTAGAACTTTTAATTCCCCTTTGAATGAGCCGTGATCTTTCCTTTGGCAAAAAATACAAAATTCCACGTTTTTTCAGATAGAAGCTTGAAACCTCTACAATTGTTTTTTTTTCATACGCTGAATCTGATATTGTAATTTTGTTTATAATTCTATGACTTTTAGGAGTTGTTTTAACCCTTTTATGAAAATCAGGCAAATCTTCTCAGGCTTGTAGCCTTTAATAGATCTAACTAAACTTAATGACACTTTTATGTTTGGAATCAGCATAATAAGTTAATTCATTTGATATAGCCTATCTATTAGTATCAAAATTTAGTTTTCTAGAGTTTCTGTTCCTATTGAGCCGTGTCACTCCTTAATTGCAGTTTGCTACCACGAACTGTTTAATATTTTGGCTTTTGTTTTAATCCCAGACCATCAAGAATCCAAAGTTTTCAATTTGTTTCTTCTTACTTTCAACTGATAAGTCATACCTGTTACGTGTAGTTCGAGGTTTTTGTCTGACTCTCGGAAGCTGGAAGTTTGTGTATACGAACATGGCGCCAACTTGTTTGTTATCTTGACTTTGGCGAGTAAAATCAGGGTGAATAAAGTCATTTATAGATGAAGAATTTTTAAGGCATTTGCAGTAAGTTTGCTTAAGAAAAGAGCAAGCAACCCCGGAAAATTCAACATAGAACATAAAAATACGTAGATTAAAGTCTTAGCACCCAATTGGTGATGAGTGACATTCTTTGTATGAAAGTATTTTGTTTTATGTCATAATTTTGAAAAATGTGTCCACTTTATGTCGCAAATTTCTAAAATGAGTCCTTTTTTGTCCTATTATGTCATTATGTCCCGATACCGAGGAATATGAATGAATTTTTTTCCCGCTAAATACAGAAAAAAACGTCTCTAGTGGAGTAATAAATGGAAAAAACGAGCAATAACTAATAAGAAACGCACAAGTCTGTCTTGTATGTACTGTCCTGTACAGGACAATAAATAAACACTAATATCGCAGAGCATCATTAAGTTCATTTCCCATTAAGCTCGTATATAACCTTTATACTCTTTTCTGAACAACCGCTTACGGGTCGGGTATATTGTATCGGTTACTAATCGCTGTGTCACGCTTTCCAAGGAGGATCTCGTTAGAAAAATCTACAAAACCGGAAGAACCAAGAACGCACCGTACGTTTACTCTTATCAGATAAAAGAGGTCAGAATGGAGATAGCGCTAGCACATGTGGTGTAACCATCGCCGAAAACAGCTGGGCCCGAATCTGTCGACTATATGAAGCTTTCAAAAAGACAGGCATACCGTAAGCTTTTCGGACTTTGCTCTGTCTTGAAATTGGTCTGTCTTTCAATGAGACTAAAACTGAGTTTACTTTGTTTAATCGTAAAGGAAGTAATATGACCCCCGAAGTAAAACTCGATGACAAAATAGTAAAACCGTCCTCAAGCACAGTGTACCTTGGTCTTCCTATTGGTTGTGAAGTCAATACATTCTTTTTTAATTGATGATTTTGCTAGCAAAGTCCGATAAACTTACGGTATGCTTGTCTTTTTGAAAGCTTCATATAGTCGACAGATTCGGGCCCAGCTGTTTCTGGCGATGGTTACACCACATGTGCTAGCGCTATCTCCATTCTGGCCTCTTTTATCTGATAAGAGTAAACGTACGGTGCGTTCTTGGTCCTTCCGGTTTTGTAGATTTTTCTAACGAGATCCTCCTTGGAAAGCGTGACACAGCAATTAGTAACCGATACAATATACCCGACCCGTAAGCGGTTGTTCAGAAAAGAGTATAAAGGTTATATACGAGCTTAATGGGAAATGAATTTATTGATGCTCTGCAATATTAGTGTTTATTTATTGTTCTGTACTGGACAGTACATACAGGACAGATTTGTGTATTTCTTATTAGTTATTGCTCTTTTTTCCATTTATTACTCCACTAGAGACGTTTTTGTCTGTATTTATCGGGAAAACAAATTAAATAATATTACTCGGTATCGGGACAAAATGACATAATAGGACAAAAAAAGGAAACTCATTTTAGAAATTTGGGACATAAATTGGACACATTTTTCAAAATTATGACATAAAACAAAATACTTTCATAAATAGAATGTCACTCATCACCAATTGGGTGCTAAGACTTTAATCTACGTATTTTTATGTTCTATGTTGAATTTTCCGGGGTTGCTTGCTCTTTTCTTAAGCAAACTTACTGCAAATGCCTTAAAAATTCTTCATCTATAAATGACTTTATTCACCCTGACTTACTCGCCAAAGTCAATATAACAGACAAGTTTGCGCCTTGTTCGTAGACACTAACTTCCAGCTTCCGAGAGTCAGACAAAAACCTCGACCTACACGTAACAGGTATTATGACTTATCAGTTGAAAATGAGAAGAAACAAATTGAAAGCTTTGGATTCTTGATGGTCTGGGATTAAAACAAAAGCCAAAATATTAAACAGTTCGTGGTAGAAAACTGTAATTAAGGAGTAACACGGCTCATTAGGAAAAGAAACTCTAGAAAACTAAATTTTGATACTAATAGATAGGCTATATCAAATGAATTAACTTATTATGCTGATTCCAAACATAAAAGTGTCATTAAGTTTAGTTATACCCATTAAAGGCTACAAGCCTGAGAAGATTTGCCTGATTTTCATAAAAGGGTTAAAAAAGCTCCTAGAAGTCATAGAATTATAAACAAAATTACACTATCAGATTCAGCGTATAAAAAAAAACCAATTGTAGAGGTTTCAAGCTTCTATCTGAAAAAACGTGGAATTTTGTATTTTTTGCCAAGAGAAAGATGACGGCTCATTCAAAGGGGAATTAAAAGTTATAGTGCCCTTTGTAAGTGACCAAAAATATTGGATGGCAGCTGAGCCTCCGTCCATGCCCTTTTTTCTCAAAATCGTCCGATCAAAACTTTTGGAATAAAAATGCTAATGACTTTTCTACGGGGAAGGGGGCCATGGAGGGAGGGCCATGGGTCAGCTCGCACAATTTTCAAATTAATGTATCGTTAATATATTTGGGGGGGAGGGGAAGGAAAGGTCCATGGCCTGTCAGCTCGCATGATTTTCAAAATAAAATATAGTTAATAAGTTTTTTCGTTTTTTTTTTGAGGGGGGGGGGTGTCGGGCCAAGGAAGGAGAACCAGGAATCAGCTATCATAATTTTGTCATCAAATATCGTTAATAGGTAGTTGTTTTCTTTTCTTTCTTTTTCTTGGTGGGGGGGGGTTAATCCGTGAAGGAAGGGCCAGGGGTCAGCTTCTATGGTTATTAAAATATAACATAGTTAAAAAACAGTATTTCAGGTGGGCCATAGAGAGAAGGCCAGGGGTCAGCTCCTGTGATTTTTAGAATATTGTTTTAAAGATATCGTTAATAAGCTGTTTTTAGGGGGGAGGGTAAGGTAATGAAGGAGAGCCAGGAGTCAGGCCTCATAAATTTTGGAATAATATGTCATTAATAAGTCTTTTTCGGGAAGGGGTATGCAGTGAGGGCCAGGGGTTAGTTCCCATGATATTTGGAATTAAATATCTTTTGATATAGATATGCTATATAAAAAGAATTAACTTATTATGCTGGTTCCAAATATAAAAGTGTCATTAAGTTTAGTTATACTCATCAAAGGCTACGAGCCTGATAAGATTTGCCTGATGTTCAAAAAAGGGATAAAATAACCCCTAAAAGTCATAGAACGTTAATGAAAATTACACCATCAGATTCAGCATATCAAAAAAACCTACTGTAGAGGTTTCAAGCTTTTATCTAAGAAATGTGGAATTTAGTATTTTTTGTCAAAAGGAAGAGTAGTAAGCTAGTATGCACCGCGACGCCTACAAGAATAAACAGTGCAGTTTGACGTGCATATTGCAAAAAGCGACCAATCCTTTTATATTATATACCTATAAAGTGAACAAACACGTTTTGAGAGTATAATTGATATTATATAACGCAAGCAGACTGGTTTTTGAGGCACTTTCATCATAACATTTTTTTTTCTTAACCGAAAACTAGAAACTGTCAAATTGCGTATTCAAAGAATGGTCTCATTCTAGAAATACCGGTTTACAGTTGGTTATAATCATGCTTTTTTTTTGCTATATATATTAAACGAATTGTTCATTCTGTGTCAGTTGATTAATAGAAGTTCTAATAAACCTATGAGAATCAATTCGCTCGTTCTAATGGACAATAAAAGAATTATATTGGTTAGTAAATATACTTTATTCGTCGACTAATATAACCTTTTTTATTTCCTAGCATTATGAGTTTCACACAGAATTATCTATCATTTTGAGCTTCAAACAGAAAGGTGAACTTTCTGTAAACATGCGAGCTATGATAAGATTCACATGTTCATAACAGCTGTTTTGATTAGAAGGCTGTTTTCTCGTGAGATTACATTTCACTGCACTTTGAACAAACTTAATGAGACGATCATTGTATGTACGCGAGTATATCTACAAAGGGGGTAGTTATTGTAGAGAAAAAAAAGAGGAGGAGTTGGGGGAAGGGGCGCCCCAAATTAATATTATGAATAAATCAACAGTTGAAATTGTATTTTTTTTCATTTATCGTATTTTAAAATTTATGTTAAGGCATTCCAATAAAGTTATAGGCTGTTCAGCTCTAAATATTTTTATGTATTTGTGGCTCATTCTTGTGGCATTGCCGGGGGAGGGTGTTTGACTGATGCGTTAAAAACTGGACTTTTATGGCTCTGTACATTCACAGCTTAACTGAACTTAATAATTAGGGTTAAAAATAATGCTAGGAGGGGGAATTCAGTTTTGAAGGATGTGTAGAAATGGTACTTATTTAATATCCAGTAAACATCTGACTTGAAATACTTCTTTAAAAATCACTACCTGGAACATGAATGGTTCACTGATTAATAAAAGACCTCTTCTGTGTCAGCTCATGGCTGAACGTGATGTGCTAGCCTTACAGGAACATATCCTATCGAAAGAAAGACCGGCTGCAACTTGATGGTTTGGTTAAAGGTTTCCGTGTTCCTGCATTATTTAGTAGGAGACTAAGACCGTCCAGTGATTTTGCTCTACTTGTTCGTGCCGAACTTCTGTCTATACCAATTTCGTCTTCTGATTTCTTTTTGTCAGTTCAGCTGCTAGACGTTGCTATTTTTTCTACATACAAGCCAACTGATTACCGTCACTTTAATTCAGAGTAAAAGTTCAGCATAGCGTTCAGTAAACTTGCAAATGCTGTGGCAGAATTGCAGAAACAAGGCCTTACTGCTATTGTTGTAGGGGATATGAATTATAAACTTAGTGATACTAAGAGCTCTTGGACAGAGATCCTTCTTTGTTCTTATCCCCAACTCAGTGTAATGAACAACGACCTGGCCGTTAAGTATGTACATAATAGTGGGTCTACATCCAGCCTTGACTTTTTCCTCTCAACAAAATAGATTGCAATTTACCTCTCTTCCCGTGTTAACAATGCAATCAGTGTTTCTCACCACTTATCTGCGTCGAATACGTTCCGCGTTGGCTCGAGTAATCCTTGTGTTCCACTGGAGAATAATAACTGCTAGGTAATGGAACAAGAGTGGGAAAAAATTGATATCCTACCTTCCATTCAGTGTGTGATAATATTTTGTCTAAAATAAAAGTGCCTTACCCCCTAATGTAGCCAAGCTCAACCTTTAGTCAGGCTGTCAAGAAGTTTTTGCTGACTACCTATAGCTCTGAGATCGTGCAAGCGTTGAGAGTGGTAGAAATGGCGACTTTGACTACGAGAAAAGTGTGCATCGGATCTGAAATACCAAAATGGAATGAAAAACCTAAGCTTCATGAAGTCTGTAGTCAATCACGGTTTTGGTTTCTGTTGTGGTGTGACAACAGTAGGCCTAAAGTGGGCACAGTTAATGAAATTAGATTGTATACGAAACACACATTTGCTAAATGTTTAGCTCAGCATATTGCTTGTATTATAAAAGAAAACGGTACTCGTATCGAAATCAAACCCTCCCTGATTTGAAAATTTGTAAAAAAATAAAAAAGAAGTGATAAGCGTTCTGACCCTACCCATACAATCCCCTCAGATATTATAACCATACAGCCACAGATATTATCATCTCCCTTTAAATATTTCTTTTTTACTTTATTGATGGCATCACAAACACTGGAGACGGATACTACGAAACCTGTACTTACAGCAGGCTCAGAGAGCCTTTTGTCGTGTTCCTTTTCAAAAGCCTGTTCAAGCTTAGAATCAGGTGTCGAAAATTTGGAAGCGTAGCAGTCAGACCACTCGTCCTACGAGGGGTTTGTATGGGTAGGTTCGGAACGCTTGCCACTTCTTTTTTTTTACAAATTTTCAGATGAGGGAGGGTTTGATTTCGATACGAGTACCGTTTTCTTTTATAATACAAGCACGATGCTGAGCTAAACATTTAGCAAATTTGTGTTTCGTATACAATCTAATTTCATTACCTCTGCCCACTTTAGGCCTACTGTTGTCACGCCACAGCAGAAACCAAAACCGTGATTGACTACAGGCTTCATGGAGCTTAGGTTTTTCATTCCATTTTGGTATTTCAGATCCGATGCACACTTTTCTCGTAGTCAAAGTCGCCATTTCTACCACTCTCAACGCGTGCACGATTTCAGAGCAATAGGTAGTCAGCGAAAACTGCTTGACAGCCTGACTTAAGGTTGAGCTAGGCTGCAATAGGGGGTAAGGCACTTTTATTTTAGACAATATATTATCACACACTGAATGGAAGGTAGGATATCAATTTTTTCCCACTCTTGTTCACGGTCACGGTAATCAGTTAAAAAAGTCACGTGACTTTAATCAAATTAAAGCCACAGAGCTCTGTGACTTTAATTTAGACAAGTAGAGCAAAGTCACCGGACGGTCTTAGTCTCCTACTAAATAATGCAGGAACACGGAAAACTTTAACCAAACCATCGAGTTGCAGCCGGTCTAGTCCTTCTTTCGATAAAATATGTTCCTGTAAGCATAGCACATCACATTCAGCCATGAGCTGACACAGAAGAGGTCTTTTATTAATCAGTGAACCATTCATGTTCCAGGTAGTGATTTTTAAAGAGCGACTCATTTTAATAGCTTCTGGGCTACAGGGTAATTATAAATGTAACACGGGTGGTCAGTCTTACCACAGAGTGCATACTCCAGAGGCAGCTGGCAGGGAGTGTCCCTAGAGTTTTTATGCGGACCAGCACACTATGAGCATTTCTCTGAATTGACACAGTTAGCAGCAGTGCAGCCAAATGCCTGAAATTTGTAACATTGAGGGGGCAGGAACTTGTATTCTGACACTTGTAGCCACTTGTTGCCAATCTTAGATGTACTTTCTATTGCTTTTAGTAG